>NC_089874.1:130897500-131077500 GCF_040182565.1 Anser cygnoides
CTGGCTCCCTGACACTGCCCACCACCTGGAGGTTACTGCCCTTTCATGTCTTCCAGCAGACAGGAACTTCCCTCTTTAATACACTTCTGGCAAAGTTGGTTGGGTGAACCCAAGTGACCTTTTGCAGCTGGTCTTGCCAGAAGTGGATTAGTGACCAACATCATGCCATCTGCCAGTAGAGTTTCAGGATCATTAACTTCATACAGAAGAGTAGTGCTAACATTCTTAATGATTATGACTCTTCGTGAAGTACATTTCTATCCTTGGACACAGAATACAGTGTAATAATAGACTTCAGAAAATGAGAGATTAGCAAGTAAATGAATAAATGAGAACAAATTGTTGAATGAGGGTAAGAGTAGACAAAGTCTCCCATTACATTTCTCAATATTGATAAGTAGCATGTGTCTACCAAAAATGAAAAACAGATATCACCAAGAGAAAACCAACACCAAAATATCAGAAAACGCCTTCAAGTTCACTTTCCAATTCAATTTTACCTTAAAATATAAGTTCTTACTATCCTCCTCCATTTATGTCTATAATAGCATGAAGAGATACAGGCTAGAGTGGTCTTCCACTGACTTAGTGTCATCTGCAGTCATTCCATATTGAAATTCAATTTCATCACTGCTTGGAAAGTTAATTAACTCCAGATCTTATATGTGCATGGTCTTTTGAAAAAGTATGATGCTGAAAGAATGACAAAGTAGCATAGCACTTCCAGTATTTCTGCCAAATCAGTGAACCTGTGACTGGCATTTGTAAGGACTTCTGGTATAAAATGATGAAGTAATTTTCAAGGGAAGGGGAAGGAAATAGAAAAAAAATCCACCTTGTTTATGGAAGAGTGGTATATTACTTTGGATTAGATTCAGCAGGCATGGACTGTTCTGTGGAAATAGCAGTTAACTATATGTAATAAGGAGAATTTAAAATGATGTGTAAAGTTCTGGAAAATAACTCCAGTTCTTGTTATTCTCGTTGGTACTTGCTATGCTCATTAGTAAAGATTGGCTTTGTTATAAGTGTTGGAACACGGACTACTTTAACCAAGACGGTGCTCATAGGTAAATATTACTGCTCATATAGTAACATCAGCACTGTCTTTCTAGTTGTTATGAGCAAGCTGACACCTGATCATATAATAAGATCCTGGAAGGTGTCACTCAGTGGCCTCTGGTGCAGGAAGTAATCTGCTGCCAGGGTCAGATGTGAGATGAAAATGTTAGAGATAGAAACATGGAAAAAATGAGAGACCTAAAGATGTAAAGGCGTGAGCATTGCATTTTTCTGATCTATCATAGCCTTCAAACAAACAAATCATTTCCCTAAGAATGTTTCCGCTGCATTTATCTTTGAGCAAACTTAATACCTTTCATTCCTATTTAAAATAAATAAATATATTTATTAAAAAAGATAACATAATGATAGGACAGTAAAAATAGGATCTGTACTTACATTTTAGCAGATATAGCTTAGTAACATTCAGTGCTATTTACTATAGCATTAAGCTGGGAGATGGGGAGAAATTTAAGCCACAGATAGGAATTTGAAGAGGATTCAATTTTATAAAAGCTATAAAATAGGCCAGAAGTGAAGCAATTCAATAGTTTAAATAGAGAAATATTTTATTACTGATTAACTGAACACTGAAAAGATCCAAAATTATAAGTAAGACTATCCCTGAACTGATCTAACAACCCTATATAAATGACAGTAATAGACAACTGATAACCACTGAGTTATAACAACTGATATCTTGACTGAGATATCATGGCTTGAAACAGATCATGGATCATGGATCCATGGATCTGTAGAGCTCTAAGTGAACTACCATTTAAACCACTGAGCTGTACTCCCTGTAGTAAATAGTTTCAAAAAGAAACCATGTTACCACTGATACTCTTGAATCCATTAATCATGATAATCACTGCAGATTTATCAGTGCTGGGGTATGAGACAACATTTCAGTATTGGTCACTCCAGCACAAATGTAATTCAACACTGTTACTTGCCTTTCTGAAAAAGTGTCCTTCTCAGACTTTTGTGAAGTGACTTTGTGAAAAAACAAAAAAACAAACAAACAAAAAAAACAAACAAGCAAACAAACTAGCAAAAGCCCTTCCTCCCTGAAAGCTTCTGACCTTGGTTTTGTAGATGTGGCACATATCTCTCTGCATTCCAAATCCCAATCATGTATTCACTTTTCACATGATATGGTGGCTTCTGCCAATTTATAGGATTTATAGCAAGAAATGGGTGTTATCATGGCACAGAACTGAATTCCATTAAGACTGTAGAAAAATATTCCAAATCCAGTAGGATTTTTCTTGATCGTATTGTTATTTTTAACATGCAGTTTGTGGTTCTGTGTAGATGCTGTCCAATCTTTTCTGAGGTATATTGTTAACATCATAATAATAATAAAAAATATGTGATAATAATAACATAGTTAACATAGTAATAATAATAATAATAAACATGATAAATTTGCCACAATAAGCTGCACATTTATGTAACACTTTGTATCTGACTATGGTATGTTCTAATCTCTGTTCTGTATTGTATACAATACTGTAATATATAACTCAGTTCTTTTTATTTGAAAGTTTCTGCACTGAAATTTTTAGAATTGCTTCTATGAAGACTGCATTAGTATATCTTAGGACATAAAAGCAGAATCAGAAACTGCATTTGGTCTAGAATCTGTATCCTGTGACCCCTGTGTACAGTAGTATTGAATTTTTTTTAAAATCACCCAGTATTTCATCTCAACAAAAAGATTCATAGCCATTTCCTATGAATAACAAATTCAGTACACATTCAAAGGCTTTTATATATATATATGTATATATATATATGTGTATATATATATATATTTTTTTTTCAGGCTCCATTGGCTGCAAGGAGTTAAACAAAAAGGAATCTGATTTTTTCCATTTGTATTCCTTTAGCTTCACCTGAAAGAAAATGGTGATTTGGATTAGCAGTGGTATTTGGTCAGATTTTGGGTAGTTTCCCTGACAACATTACTGCTCAGTGAACACACATTAGATTCAGTATAGCTCACTTGGATTTGATATGTTTTTTGATATAAGAATGTGTGATAATCTGTCAAGTAAACATGGAGCGTATGCTGGTTTGGCCAGGAACTGACATACTTTGAGCTCGATCCATGTCACCTTACTGTTTCTATTTCCATGTAATTGCTGATGTTCATGTTCAATTGAATTGTTCATGTGCCATTTTATTCTAAGTTTGTTGCAATCTCATTTTTCACCCTAACCTCATTAGCAGTAAGTGATATCAACAATCTGAGAAGACTGTAAAAATGGCTTACTGGTAATTATTCATGCATCTAATGGGGAAAAAATAATCATTCCAATATGTTCTGGTCTCATGAGTCTGGTGCAATGTGCTGTATTCCACTATTAATGAAGTAAAGAAGGATAATTTCCCCAGTTTATTTACACTCTTGGGATGCCTGTGGGTCATGACTGCATAGTACATTTTGCCCAGACCCAAGTCTATGGCCTTATCTTGGAAAGCATCTGATCCTTATGTCTGTGCGTCTAAGTACTAGAGGCCTGCTACATCCATGTCCACAAAGAAACAGCCTCAGGCTATTGAGTTCTTATATTTCTACAGGTTTCAAAACATCCTTCTCATCAGGCAAGGATACCTCCCCTGTGCTGCAATGCACACATTCATAATCGCAGTCATAGAACTGCCTGAGACTGGGCTGCCCCTTAATTTTTCAGCTGGCACTTGCTGTCACTGTGGAGGTCTCAGTGGTACTGCTGGCCCAGTTCAGTGCAAAGACAACCAGATGCTGTTTGGTAACAGCTGAATTGAACCAGTTCCAATGAAATGGAACAAGGACTGCTTATCCACAGTCATGACCCCCATTAAGGAACTGTTATGCTTCTGCTCCTCAACCCTTTTTTCTCTATGGCTCTCCATCTGTCACCTGCTGTCCAGACTGCCCATTAGAAGGCATTTGAGTTTACCCAGCAGAGCTGGTCTTTGTCTTTCAAAAGAATATCTTTTGATACTGTTTCAATACTGTGATCATACAAAGCAGTATAACTTGTTCACAGGAGGTTGGCAGAAGATTCATGATCTTGTTAGGTCACTAGATTGAAGACTCAGGCCCACACAAATGAAGAAACGTACTACAAAAGTCATGAAGTGTTAGAACAAACTTTGAAAACCGGGCCTTCTATTTTGTATTTACAGATATTTTGCTACATGACTGTGTGACACAGATTTTGTTTTCCAAATGTGGCATTGGATTTTGTCCCCTACCACCATTCACTTGACTAGAAATTGTGTGGCTTCAGTCCATGATTTGACAATGCAAATCCTAATTTCATTATTTCCCAATTTATAGGTACAGGGGACTTATAAACTACTATGTAATGAAAAATATTATGCCCAGTCCAAGGGAGAAGACCCACTGAAAACATAGATGAGATGTACCATGTTGGTCATAAGACAAAAGGCATTGCTGTGTCTCCTGAATCATGTGGAAGATTTCAGCCACGAAGTATCTTTCGCCCCAAGCCAAGTCAACTGTTGCGTTCTTTCCTTGGCATGACATTTAGAGTACAGTGTCCTTCAAGTTTCTCAAAGCTCATAGCTGTGACTGAAGAGTAAAAAAGGTTTCTATGGCTGATCTTAGATAGCTTTGAATGCCAGTCTTTGGTTGTGGAGAGTGTTCATCGACAGAAGAGAAAGGAGCCTTAAAAGACCATTAGATTTCTAATTTCCCACTCTTAACCTCCAGTACTTATAGATCTGTAATTAATATATATAGAGAAACTTGCATTCATCACTGTATGTGTTTATTGGTAGGTCACCCTCATAATACACACATGCATGAGGGATAAGTGCGGAGTTGAGTTATTCAGACTGGATAGCATCACTATATTTTTACCTTTGCACAAGACAATCAAATATTTTGTGGTAATTTAGGTTCACTTTGACCTTTTTGACACCTTTTGTCTTATTGTATAAGAAGATCATGGTAATAAAGTAACTGCTTAATCACTGTACAATTGTGTCGCATACTATTCTAGAACAGAGATTTATGGATCCCATATAGGAAATGTATTTCCTACTTTCAGCCAAAAATCTTTTGATTTTTGACACTGTACAAAAATTTTAGACAGTTCAAAGCACCTGAAGAGTGGTGAGCAGTATGGCTATATTTCCTACATCTGGTTGAACCATTTTTGGTGAAATTTTAGTTCAATGAAATATATTATTATATAGATAAAAATGTTTCAGTAAAAGCCATGGCTTTTAAAAGAAATCATTCCAGGAGGGGACAAATGAAGTGATAAATTCTCCAGAACTCTTAAGAGCTGGGGAACCATACAGAAGGGGGATTTGAATTCAAGCCTTTGGACAGTGTCCCAGTTATCACCTCCATTCTCAATAGTGAAGTAGGAATTTATATTTCAGTTTGAAGAGTGATAATTCAACACCATTTCAATGATAGAAAATATATCCAAAAGCTTTTGTTTGCATGCCAGCATAGGACAAAATATATTTATATTCCACAGAAAGTTGTCACAAAATGGAACCACAGTTCTTTAGACAAGTTTGATATTTTAACACTGATTATTTCCTTTTCTTGTGGGAAAATTGGCATTATCATTTCAAAAAGTACTCAATACATCTGAGATTAAGAAAAAGAATGGGGATTAATCTACCTACAAAGGAAATGACACAGTTCAGGAGTGAAAAGGATTTTTCATTTGCAATGTTTTGGATGTAGGGTATTGTGCTCCATATTGCCCTGAGTAAGTAACAAATCTGCACTGCAAGGGGTTTAGTCCAGTTCCACAGACTGCTGGTAAACTCATAGCTTATTACTACACTAGTTGTTTGGAAACCACAGCAGTCTCTGTTCCTTGCCACTGTTGTTCATTCTCCCAAGAGACATAGTGTGATATTTCGGCTTGTGAGAGGCTCTTTTGCTCTTCTCATCTGTGATCTTTCTCCCACCTACACAGGCTTTGCCTGGGATTACAGTGTCTATTAGTCTCAGACCAGCACCACAGAAATGAGTTTTACCTGCTCAGTTTTTTTCTTCTGGTGTGTAAAGGTACAAGACCAGCTCATAAGAAAGAGAGGAAGGGCGGAAGGGCGGAAGGGCGGAAGGGAGGAAGGAAAGGAAAGCTCACTATAGCAAAAGGAATTATGCTAGTTGTACTAGATGACATAGGCAATCCTCAGTGGGATTTCTAGGGCAAACCTCAAATTTGTTTCTTTACCCAGAATTCCAAAGATACAAGGGGAAGAGTTTTCTGAACTATAATTGTTGTCATTGGTTACTTTTAGAATTCCTCACAGAGATGTGTTTTTCTCTTGAACAGTGAATACTTTTCATGGCTGCTCTCTCAGGTGACCTCTGGTTGAACAAACACTCCTGTGCATCCTTGTCCGGTAACAACTGTGTTGTGAATAGGCCAACTGCCTGGTAATGAAGCTTTTGCTCCTTTCAAAGCTTCAGTAGGGTCTAATGAGGTTTGAATTCTAATTAATAATAATAGTAATATGATTTGAAATATAGTAATATATTAATATAATTGGAAACCATTTACTTGAAATAATATGTCATGGCAAACAACACTAACTTAAGCTGACTTAATGCAGTGTGGATACAGTGTGCTTTATGCAGGCTGTATGTGTGTGGGGGGGAAGATGTGTTTTGTGAATGGCTGTATTATACAGAGAAAAAGGAAACGAGAATGAAAAAATGAAAAAGAAGTACAACAAAATTTAAAAGCTTTTATTTTTCTTTCTTTCTTTCTTTCTTTTTTTTTTTTTTTTCTCCTCTAGTTTAGCTTAGTTTTCAAAGCAGCAAACACTATTGTCAAGGAATTAATTCTTCTCCTTATATGATTCATGTGGGTTGGAGAACAGACTGCTTTCAATAAAGCCACTCCCAAACAAATGAGCTTTTGCCCCTGGCTAAGGTAATCTTAACACATCAGTAGAAGGAGAGCAATACAAGTCTGCCCCATTCAGGCAATTCTACATGAATTCATTACACTGAAAAAAAAAAAAAAGAAAAAAAAAACAGTGAAAATTACTGACAATTCATTCCAATGTTTTTACTAGATGGGTTGATTTTAGTATCAGTGCATATAGAGCTTTTATAATTTGTCTGTTAGAAAATCTTTGCTTTGTTTTCATTTTGTACGTTCACTGTGTAGATGTTTAGTTTCCATGGAGAGAAAACTTACTCATGCACACCAAAACCCAAGCCTAGATGTTAAAGTGAAAAATGATGCCTAAGGCAACCTGTAGAGTACATCAGCATTGCAAGTAAGGTGTAGCATCTCTGTTGAGTTCACCTTTTCAGAATTGTGCCTTGTATGAGTATGCCAAGAAAAAAACCCTTGCAAATTGCTATTAGAAGGAGCAGGTATGGTAAAGTATAAACATAGCTAACTGATCTGCAACCTAGAGTGTGCTATTCTCTTGAGTTTCCTTTCAAAGTAAAAAGACTTACCATTCCCTCCACTACAGCCTCACGGCAAATCTCTGGTTTTGTGTTTTTCCTTTTACTTTCATTCATGGAATAGTTCCTTATGTGAGATGCAATTGGTTATTTCCTGTTTTTTCTAAAATTCCTACGGCCAATTGTCACCCCTTTGTAATAGCTAATGTGTTCTGGTGAAAGTATATAAGAATCTTTTAGCTGATTAATGGTTTTTCTGCAGTTGTAATGAGGAAAGTAAAGTATAATTCACTCAATAATTAAACATCAAGGAAGAAAATCTGAGAAACAAAATAAAAAAATAAATATTGTCAGTTGAAATTTATATTCCATATGGAAGAAAGACGAAACCAGTGTTTATTGCTAGAACTGTGCTGACAGATTAGGTAGAAGATAAGCAGAAAAGGTGATGAGAACCCCATGATTTCATATTACTTTTAGGTTTGTTCTCCTAGGTATAATTAACACAAGTGTTTCCGTGAAGTTTGTTCTCTACACTTTCTCTGAAATAACATAATTCACAAAGCAAAAAATCCATAGGGTAACCCTAAAGATTGCCTCAGAAAGCTACAGAGCAACAAAAACAGGTTCCAGAGATAACTACATGAAAGAATATACAGGTATTATAGAAGGGAATTCAGAAGTAAAGCTGATCTCTGTGTTCTCACTGCATTACCCGGGGAACTATAGGCCTGTCAGTTTGACCTCAGTGCCAGGAAAGCTCATGGAGCAGATTATCTTGAGTGTCATCACGCGGCACTTGCAGGGCAAGCAGGCGATCAGGCCCAGTCAGCATGGGTTTATGAAAGGCAGGTCCTGCTTGACGAACCTGATCTCCTTCTATGACAAAGTGACGCGCTTGGTGGATGAGGGGAAGGCTGTGGATGTGGTTTACCTTGACCTCAGTAAGGCTTTTGACACCATTCCCCACAGCATTCTCCTCAAGAAACTGGCTGCCTGGGGCTTGGACTGGCGTACGCTTCGCTGGGTTAGAAACTGGCTGGATAGCCGGGCCCAGAGAGTTGTGGTGAATGGAGTCAAATCTGGTTGGAGGCTGGTCACTAGTGGTGTCCCCCAGGGCTCGGTACTGGGGCCGGTCCTCTTTAATATCTTTATCGATGATCTGGATGAGGGCGTCCAGTGCACCCTCAGTAAGTTTGCAGATGACACCAAGCTAAGTGCGTGTGTCGATCTGCTCGAGGGCAGGAAGGCTCTGCAGGAGGATCTGGATAGGCTGGAGCGATGGGCTGAGGTCAACTGCATGAATTTCAACAAAGCCAAGTGCCGGGTCCTGCACCTGGGGCGCAACAACCCCAAGCAGAGCTACAGGCTGGGAGATGAGTGGCTGGAAAGCTGCCTGGCCGAGAAGGACCTGGGAGTATTGGTTGATAGTCGGCTGAATATGAGCCAGCAGTGTGCCCAGGTGGCCAAGAAGGCCAACAGCATCCTGGCCTGTATAAGAAGCAGTGTGGCCAGCAGGTCTAGGGAAGTGATTGTGCCCCTGTACTCAGCTCTGGTGAGGCCGCACCTCGAGTACTGTGTTCAGTTTTGGGCCCCTCGCTACAGGAAGGACATGGAGGTGCTCAAGCGACTCCAGAGAAGGGCGACCAAGCTGGTGAGGGGTCTGGAGAACAAGTCTTACGAGGAGCGGCTGAGGGAGCTGGGCTTGTTCAGCCTGGAGAAGAGGAGGCTTAGGGGCGACCTTATCACACTCTACAGGTACCTTAAAGGAGGCTGTAGAGAGGTGGGGGTTGGTCTGTTCTCCCACGTGCCTGGTGACAGGACGAGGGGGAATGGGCGAAAGTTGTGACAGGGGAGTTTTAGGTTGGATGTTAGGAAGTACTTCTTTACCGAAAGGGTTATTAAGCATTGGAACGGGCTGCCCAGGGAGGTGGTGGAGTCACCATCCCTGGAGGTCTTTAAAAGACGTTTAGATGTAGAGCTTAGCAATATGGTTTAGTGGAGTACTTAGTGTTAGGTCGGAGGTTGGACTCGATGATCTTGAGGTCTCTTCCAACCTAGAAATCTGTGATACTGTGATACTGTGTGATTTTTGCTACTGTATTTATGTGTTTATTATAGTAGGGCTAAGTGGGAGCCCTGACAGGAAACTGATAAAACAATCTGTTATACTTGCAACACAACTAATTTCTGCAATCCCTTTTCAATATTGCAGCATAGAAGGGGACACAAGGGCATGTGTATTGGTACAGCTCCAGGAGAGAGCTCACCTTATCATAGACTACAATGATACATCTTTGCTAAGCTGTTATTATCATCTAGACACATATTGTAGTAACATCTTCCCTGTCTGTCACACCAATCAGTTTCAATTACTTTACAGATGTGTGAATATTATTTTTATTAAGAAATTTTGAATGATATCTTAGTTGAGATTACACTATATCAATGAATGACAATATATGAGACAGCCATGAGGCTGCAGCCCTACTCTATGCCAAGCATTTGATTTAACACAAGAATATGGCTTTTGTGAAAAACACTGATGGAAAACAAAACAACAACAAAAAAAACAACAGCAACCTAGTTTTGCTTTCATCACTTGCATAGTTCATGAATCCAAAATTTTTAATGTCTTAACATGACTATTGTAAAAAAAAAAAACGTTGTTTCTAATAAATGTAACTAATAGTTTGAACTGAGCCCAAGCTTCTTTCAGTAGCCTTTAAAAATTAGCTAAGGCTCCCTAGTATGGAAACTACAGAACCCAGGCATGAATTTGCTAGACTTGCTAACAAGATTTTAGCCTCCGTATCAGTGCTACTCAGTTCAATGTGTTTCTTACCATGTGATCAGATGCTACTGAATAACCTGTAAACATCACCATTGCAGTGACTTGCAGTCTTGACATAATTGTTTCCAATTCCTTGCACATCTTCAAAAAGTGGCCCAGACAATTCCCAGGTGCCCAGTTGACTTCAGGTAAACTAACTACACACTGTCTTCTTTTTACTGAAGCCATCTTGATTTCTTGATGTCCTCTTGATGATTGCTTTCTGATTTAACCTTAAAACTGATCTCACCTCCTCTTGTATTGCCAACAAAATAATACCAAAGTATTCAATTTAATTTCCAGCTGTTGAAATTTTATCTCTTGACCCTAACATATGATGAAACCTTGTAAGAGGTGTTGCTATACCCACAACTGTACTCTAATACAAGTGTATCGGGTGCAGACTTGTACGGGAAGTAATTTTGTCATTAGCTTCTTAATCGCCATAGACTTTGTATCTTCCTTTTCGTATTTTAAAAACAGGTTACAAGTTGTATGACTAAAAAGTGGGTAAAAATTTCTAGTCTTGTGTTTGCATTTTATATTCCCTTTGGACAAATGCAAAGAGGCAAAGAGTAGGGCCTTCAGCTAGAGGTAGCAATTAGTCTCTGCCTTGCCCATTTATTCTCATTATAGAAATTCTCCAAGAGGAAAATATTACTTGCCGTGTTCAGAAATATGTAGAGTGAGCACCTTCTACAAAGAAATGAGTGTCAGAATCATCCTTAACTGTCCTCAGTCAACAACAAAAGCTGCCTCCACCCTGCTGCTGATATACTTTTTCTATGTATGTTATTATCAGTCAGGAGAAAGGTGATGCAGAGTACTCTGAGGTACCAGAATTACTGTCTGCACTTTTCACATAGATTTTGTTGTTATTTGTTTTTATTCTGAATTTCCTGTTCAATTTAGTATTTTGGCATCTTAGTACATCGAACCCTAGGGTGCCTCTAGGCTATATCCTTAGCCCATTCTGCACAAGAAATTAAATGAAATGAAGAAAATGATTTCTCTCAGCCAGCTTGTGCTATCTGGGAAATGGGATTTCCACCACCCTGCTGGTATGAAAGATGAAAACAAAAGGTTGACCAATATGAAAGCTAAAGCTTGAATATATTTTCAGCTCAACTCTTTATTTTTTTTTTTCTTTTTTCTTTTTGTGGAACAAAATGTTCTTTTAAGATTTCTTCTACATATTGACTTATCTGAGTAAACAGTCCTTAGTTAATAATGCAGAACACATGGTTCTGTTTTGATAAGCATAACCCCAGGGATTTGTGCATTCAGTTTGAACAGAGCTACTAGTCATATATTTTTGTACCAAAACCTGGGCAGCTCATGTTAATTTATGGTCAACAAAGGCTTTTTTGAGCCCTTTGCTCATCATTATTGAAATAAACTGCAAAGTACGGTGATTTTAAGTTCTATATAAGGTCTGCTCTATCAGATAATATTTAAAGCTGTCATTCAGGTTTGGGGTTAGAAATAAAAAAGTCATGAGAGCAATGCTTTTGATCTCATTTGAGTAAAAGGACAGAGAACACGGCATACTTTTCAATTTCATGCTCCTTAGCACCAAGATACAGATCAGAGTGTCTCAGCCTAGAGATGAGAGTGACTATTTCTTTGAACGCAAAAGGAGATAGTAGTTATACAACACTTTCTGGGCCAGTTAAAAGTGGAAATAAAGGGTTTGGCCACCATAAAATTCTCTAATGCTATTTAAAGAGCAGTAGTATGAATTAACAAGTAAAACAGGCTGTAGCTAATTCAGCAGATTACAAGATCCTGCCTGAAATCATCCAAGATTTCACAGCTGAAGGGCAAAGTACCTGATTCACTACCACTGTGTCATTGTTTGCTTTCCTCCCTCCCTCCCTTCCTTCCTTCCTTCTTTCCATAAAAAGGAAAATTTTAAATGAAAATGATAGAGAGATTAAGTATTTTAAGCCAAAGAAACAAACACATTGTTCATTGCTGCTGCTAGAGCTGAAGACTCCTAATGAAAACACATTTGCTGTATCACAAATCTTCAACTCACTACTACTGTTTCAATATGAACTGTTTTATTTCTGCAAGCTTTTGTCTAAGTGACACTGACCAAAATACAAATACAAATCCTTCTAGCTTAACTTCCAGCTATGAGAATAATTCCTTTCTTTCTTTCTGAAATGGTACCCCCCTCAAAAAAAAACACACACAAAAAAAAAACCTACCACCACCACCACCAAAAAAAATGAGCTGGTGACGAAATAGAATGTACAGTAGAAGGAAAGGTGTCAATTTAAAAATAAAAATAAAACTGGGACCATGTGGAGAGTGGCAACAGCAATAATTATTTGTATAACAGAGCTTATCTATCTTGCTGTGCAGAAATATGAGGTTTCAGAATCTTTCCATTGAAAGAGGAAAAACTTCTATAATTCTAACGGTGATCACTGTAAAAATAAACAAAAAAGTCTGATTCACATATTCCTTTTATTTTTATTTTGCCAAATACTTGTTATCATTCTTATTTACTTTCCCTTCCTCATAATGATTGATAACTTTTTTTTTTTTTTAATGAAAAGATCCACTGAGGTCAGTGAACTAAATTATAACATACTTGATCATGCTCATACGGAAAAAATTAATTGCCAATCAACATCATGAAAAAACATCATAATACTATTTAACATTCAGATTTTCATTTGTTGCAAGTATTAGTTGGATAGATCCTTCCTTCCTTCCTTCCTTCCTTCCTTCCTTCCCTTTCCTCTCAGCAATAAAATTAAAACATCATTGTTTTACAGTTTGGGGGTATGATTATTTCATCTAAGCTCTGGTACTGGAAATGCATTTTCGATATGCAGATATTTAATAGGAGAAAAATTAGAACATATTCATTTTCTTCAGTAACTATAACTGCACTGATTTAGAAGTAATTTGGAACTAAAATACATCATACTTATTATATTGGGTAAAATAAATTCTTATCATTGTAACATTAGCAGTAGCTAAAAAGTGTAAAATGATGGCAGGGACATTTCAGTTTAAGACTTCAAAGTTTCATGCTAACCCCCTAATTCTTGTTTCACAGCAGTTTTAGTAAACAGTTTTCTTCCTTATACTGTGCTCTCCTATACCTACTGTGAGAGACAATAGACATTTGGGACCGAAATGAACACTAAGCTGCAGGTCAGCTTGTATATGCTGATTCTTAGGATTATAACAAGAACTATTCCTGAATTTCAGATTGAAATACCCACTGAGTTCTCATAAAGAACTATTTAAAGCCTCCACAATAACTTTACAGCAAAAAGGTCAAATAAGAATTGCAAGCAGAGAAGCTGCTGGAGATCAGCAAAGAGATTGAAAGTAAGGAAACTGAAACAAGCCAAAGACAACAAGCATGTTATCAGTCTCTCATCTATTCTGAGAAATCTTGTAACAACTTTGAAGGTTATCTGGTTAGCATGTATTTCTGTTCCTACATCTATAGGCTGTATATGGTTATATGACCAACTTTAAAGTTAAGGCAGGTGCTTTGCAAAGAAAATAAAATAGCTGGTTTTGGTAGATTAAATGATTAGTAATTGATAATAGCAAATTTCATAGACTCTGCTCACAGAAGCACCCCAAAAACACACAGACCATTTAGGAGATTTTGTCTCCTTCCCTCATTCTACTAAAGAGAATATACTGAGCCATCCACCCATCCATTGTCTCTTTGTGCAGACACTGCCTTGTCTGTTTCCAGAGAAGCTACTATTTTCATTCCATGGTAGGTGAGATGTGACACAGGTGCAGGCATGTAAGGCCAAACAATAAAGTCTAAATGGTTTTAAGGAACTCTGTTTAAAGAGAATCAATGAGTTAATGTGAAGTACGACAGAGATCTATAAAAATCCATGCCCTGGTGCCAAGATGAGGCAGCCCTAACTTTACAGAAGTTTGTAATATAGTAGTAAATCCTTTCACTGCTAGGATATAAGCTTTCTTTATGAGAGATTTGTGAGTTTTGCCCTAGGAAAGAGCTAAGAGCTACCCAAGCTGAAAGGACTAGAAATCACATATGCTGAATATATAGATATGTTAATAATAATAATAATAATAATAATAAAATCCTGACTTCTAAGCTATTATTGCCATGATTCAGAGCTCATGCTTACATGTGGACAGTCAATTTAGTTTTAGCTGAAGCCACATAATAGAACTGTATTTTCCTTAGTGATTTCAATTCCATTCATTAATCAGTTTAAAGTGTATTTGTCTGGCTTCCTTCTGTACTGTCCAGTGTTTGTATGTACGTGACTATATTGCTCTAACTTGTTTATTAACTTTCAGAACTGAGCAAGCTTTTAACTTGGAGACACACAACTCACGTTTTTTTCTTGAAATAACCAATAAAATTAGCAAATTCATCTTGATTTTATTCAGGATATAATGTGGAGCCTTAGTAGTAGCTTTAGTAACTCACTAACTAGTGGATCAATAATTTCTTTTTTATTTTCAATTAGCACAACATACAAAATTTCAAGGAGGGGAAAAAATTGCATTTCATGTAAGAGCTTAAAAAGCAAAGCCCCCTTCAAAAACAATAACTGCTAATGTAATTTTACTAGAATCCAGTAGGCTATGCTCATGGTCTGATTTTCCAGCTGAGATACACCTGGTCATCATTCATTCTCCATGCAAGCACATGGCTTGCTTTGTTTCAATGTTACAGACAGTTCTATTCAGCTTATCTCCACAATATGAAACATTTACATGTTCCAGAAAACTTATTTCATAACATTTATTTCTAACGATTTCTGACATCCATTTTCCTAGAGACAATGACTGGAAAGTACTGTGTCCTGACTATTATAATGTACATAATTATTGCAGGGACACTAAAAGCAAGCTGGCTTCCTCCTTTCAGATTGTCCAAAGTAAATTCTCCTTGGTCAGAGTAATTAAGTTGTCTGTCAGCCTTATCACCTTAGTGACAGGCTCTCCCCATTTCAGCTGGTGCTTGTTAGGGTAGGTAGGAATTTCTAAGAGCAAAAGCCTTGTGAGCAAGTGCAGAATGTAATTTATACCTCAATGTCATTTTCTGTATAAATACCAATTGATTTTAGTATAGGATCTTCTGTATATGGAATCACTCAATAAAATCAAAACAATTCAGATAAAGACTTTATCTTCCACGCACAAATGTTTAAGTGGTTTAAATATCATAGGGATGGATTTAAGTGTGAAGCAATTAGAGGCTGGAGTGATTTAAGAACAGTTTACTCATGAGTGAATGCTTCTATGTAATTTTAATCCCCTCTAATTTAACTTCACATTATCAGGCAATTTACATTAATTTCCTTATTGTTTCCTTACTTTTCTACCTGTACTTATTGGTAAGGAACCCATGAGTCAGTCTGCAGAATCACAGAAAGCTTTCAGTTCAAAGGGACCAGTCGGTGGAATCTCTTTTGGAACTTTTTTTATTCTTCTTTTTATTCTTCTGCAACAGGCTTTCAGTTTACAGGTATCCTAAAAGAGGAGGCAGTTTCCATCTGCTTCTCTGAAAAGAGCATTTGATAGAATTGTCATCTGCCAAATTTACTCCTTTCATTCACAGGAAAGAACTTCATGCTTTCAGAATTTATAAGAAAGTATAGAGAATAATATTAATATGGCTGTTTTCATGACTGGACAGATGGATGAAAATGGTCTTGTAGCATTACTTTCAACCAGTTGAATGTCTGATTCAACAATGAAAGGAAATAAGAGAGCAAAACTGATACACACACGTTGAGGGGAATGGGCAGTGAAGGAGGTGAGGTCAAACAAAGCCAAGCCAACACCAGGGCAAGGGTCATGTGCCACTGCTAATGATCAGGTGGCATTTTTTTTTTTCTCCAGATTTAAGGGAAATGTGAGGTTAAAGAAGATCACACAACAGTTTCCCAAGAGGGCAGCAAAGTTGAGCTCCACAACAGCTCAAACCAGAAGCATACCTTTTCTCACATCATGAGATGACTTCATAGGGTGCTTTCCAAAACTTGGGGGTGCTGCTTATTTATTGCTATGTAAAGAATAGGAAGGAGTTCTGCCAGCATGTGCAGGGCTGCTTGCCACTGGTCTTATACTGAGACTAACCTGTGTATATGTCTCACAGGGAAGCAGATGTTGGCGAGGGGGGAATTCCAACCTGTCTCGCTCCAGGGAGCTGAGACAGTCCAAAAACATTACATAATCTCTCTGGGCTGCAGCCAGCTATAAGTACAGCTTTGTCTTTGTGATGTATCTGGATGCAGATTCATATTTAATGCATAATTCAAGGAGAAGAACAAGGCTAAGCAAATAAAGAATGCACAGCAAACTGAAGCTGAGTGAATAGTTCATTGAAAAGCCTTCAGTATAAACCATCAGCGTGGCTTAGTCGGTACCTTTTCAGGCAATACTATCTAACGTCTAGGTAAAAGGTTTCAATAACAGAGTGCTGGCAGAGTGCTGTTGACTCTTTGTCATTGCACCAAGATGACTTCACAAAAATCTGTACTCACATCAGAGCAAGCCACAAAATGACGAGGAAATCAATAGGTCAGTTACACATCTTTAGGGCCAGCAGTATTATGAGAGTCACACTGAACTGATAATTATTAACTCTGCTAAATTAAAAACTCACTGGAGTTCAGCACTTTTGGTGCACCATGGGAGGTAAACGTAACCCAAGGAAATGACTTTATGGCAATTTAAGGATTTGTAGTTGTCCTTTTGGTTATCTGAAGCAGAACTTTTTGAAGGCAGACAAGGGAAAAATGGACTCCTGAAGATTATTTTCAGGCTGTTTATTATAAAATTCATAAAAAGAAAGTTTACAAAATCCTGTTGATTTCTAATTGTATTAGATGCCCTTCATATTTAAACACCAGTAAAATGTAAGGGATTGATAGTTAAATAAGAGCGTTTTATAGGAAATGAAAGATAATGTATTGTTGCCAAAAATCTTAACAATCTAAACTTCACTGCTGTCTGTCAGTTTTACAGGGGGGAAAGGTAGATATGAGTTCAAAATGATGGACTGGAAATGCCAGGTTGTCATGAAAATTATCATATGTAGAAAGGTACAGACTCTCTCCTCTCATTGCATTTAAGATATCTGTGCAACTTCTTAAGGGAGTCTGCTGTACTCCACAGACTACTTAGATGTTTTGACATTCAGTTCTACATCACTTTCTCGTTCAGAAAACTAACTTCCTAGATATAGCCATCCAATAAAATAAATTGCAATAAGCTACCCCTCTCCATCTGTCCAGGAACCTAAGAAGGACTAGTGCTATGACCACGAACAGATGGCTGAACTAAACTTGGGCACAATAAAAGCAATATTGATAGGCAGAGGAAAACATTTTGGACAAGTAACCAACACTGTAATAAAATTTTGCTTGAGGGACAGCTGCTCTCATTTCTCATTTCTTAAGATGGCAGGCAGCCTCAGCATCTTTCTACATTTCTCATTACACCATATGACAAAAACTGCCAAAAAACATCTTCTTTCATTTATGGCCAGCCATAAGATAAGACCTTTTGCTGGCTGAATCTGACCTAGCTACAGTTATTAAAACTTCTGTGGCTTGGTTTGCAATGCATTGAATTTGAATGCACTATACTGAAATAAATGTGATGGGTCTCAGACCACTGTATTGCCCACATACAATGGTGGTCTTTTTTTTTTTTTACATGAAAATATCCAAATGAATTTTCAATCCATCTCAACTTTTGGCATCCATAATACCTTATGACAAGGAGATCCACACTTCAAATGAGTGTTAACTGAAGTCTTATCATTTTACTTAATTCAAAACTACCTTGTATTGTTTACTTTTAAACTCATTGTTTTTGTAAGAGAGTGGTCTGTTGTTCCTTATTCAGCTTTTCAATACCATTCATGATTTTATGGAAATATATCAGTTCTTCTTCATGTCTTTTCAGGCTGAAGAGGTGAAGCATTCTTGTTAACCCTTTTTATCGAAAACATTACATAATTTTGATCATCCTTGTTGCTTTTTTTTCTTTTTCTTTTTCTTTTTTCTTTTTTTCTGTATCTGTTCAAGTTCTACTATATTCTTTTCACAACAGGATGACTGGAATTATACCTGTTATTCAAGATATGAGCTCCCCATGGATTTGTAGAGTGTTTCAGTAATGTTCGCTGTTTTATTCTCTATTTTTCCTCTAATTTTCAACACTCGATTTGCTTCTTCACAGCTTCTGAGCACAGAACTGATGATTTCCTAGAAATATCTATTATAACCACAACATCTCTTTCCTAAATAGTAATGATCAGTGCAGAGCATATCAAAGGGAATTTTTATTTCTGTGAAGTTTTTATTCCATATCTTTAAATTTTGGGAACAGTTGGACTGGTGTTATCCACTTTTAAATTCCACTTTTTAAGTGAAAATATCTTTGGGATTGATTTAGTGGAAATAACCAAGATTTCTAACCCCCTGTAAAAAAATAAAAAAAAATAAAATAGAATTGACCATAGTCAAATATAAAGTAATGAAGGCATGCAAGATCTGTGAATGCATTTTTTTTCCTCAGTTCATTGGCTGTATTTTAGAACAGTAGACATGCACACTGGATTTCCAACCACTCTCAGAGACAAACTAAGTGCATAAACTGGCTGAGCCACAACAGCTAACCATCGTTTCCATGTCAGCTCACTGTTCATAGTGAAGTCTACATTATAAAAAAAAAAGTAGAAAAAAAAAATTAGTATAATAATTCTTAGCATCTACTGACCTGCTCTTTACAAGTAAACCACCATGACTTGACCAGCCTCTAAAGAAAATCTCTGTCTCTGGCACCACAAGGCTTTTTGAAGGAAGATAGGTCATCTCATTAACTCACAGAGTTTTTGCTCTTACTTTCTCTATTCTGTTCAGAGCATGTGTCATTAATCAGCTTTCCATTAATATGGTAGCTGTATCTTGGCAACAAAACTCAAAGTACTCAGGGCTTACAATTTAGAAATATCCTCACCACTAGATCGAACAGTGATATGTCATTACTGCGAGGAGATGTTAATTACAGCAGAACTATAGAACTCACAATATAATCACATTTTAATGTGTTCTAAGACCTACTAATAAAAATATTTCCAAAAAGATGCTCGGTGACAGACTGATGTAATTACACTGATGCTCCAGTTTTTAAAACTTTGAAGAGTAGCCAGTTACAGGTAATATTTCAAAATAAAATCTCATTTTATAACCTTCTGTACTGTAATTATGGATGAATAATGAAAATCAATACACAGCCAGGAACAGTAGAAAATGATCCTAGTTAAATCATTCATTAGTATAATCTTTTATGTAGAATACAAAAATGAGCAACAGCTAAGTTTTCTTTTGCACATCTTTTCTTAAAAGAAAACCTGTAATGAAGCTGCAACCTGGAATATATTTTCATAACTGTGTCCTGAGATATTGTATTTCTTTAAGTACATATCAATTTCAAACCCAAGACTGCTCTGCAGGATGAATAGAGCTCTCCTAATAAATCATCCATCCTTTCCACTCATGCATGAAATCATTGTAACATGCATGACAAAAGATAACAGATTAATACAGCAAATAAAAAAGAATAATGTATACCTATATTTTTCAGGAACTATGTTCAAGTAGGATTGCTGTGTCTGCTTAACTCCTCTATTTTGTGCTTGATGCTGAAAGTTTTATGGAACAAAATATAATTTGAGTGAAAGGAAAGTCTTAGCTGTGTTAACATGACATTTGCTCTGACATCATAGCTGGCATAAAGAAAAAGCCATGGTTCCTATGTTGATTGACTACCAAGGTCTGAAAATTAGAAAGGGAGGAAACAGAAGGAGAACAGTAATTATATATACATATATATATATATATATATTTAAAGGGGTGTGGGTTCAAAGGCACTAAAAAGAAAAGAGCTTTTTACAGCATTTTTTGCTAATTACACAGTCATCACTGCGTCACTTAATAACTCCTATTTATGGCACTACGGTGACACCTAGTGGTGCTCACCGGCCTGCACGATACCCTTGGGTGGACAGCCAGGTGCTGGTTACATCCCTAAGAAGGCAGCAGCTATAAATTTTGAGGAATCTTCTTGAAAAGCTATACGGAAGAATCTTGGGATGGCTGTGCTCACCACCTGTAGTCACCACCTGCCGTATTTTCTAGTGAAGATAATAACGCCTTTTCATACTGAGGACAATACACATGGAACTGGAAGAGAGAATTAGAAAGGTCACTTGCAGAACTGCAGCAGTACAGAAGAGACTACCAGACAACAAGGAAGTCCATCAGTATCATGCAAAATGTTCTCTTTCAGATGTGTACATACTCATGCAGTCAGAGAAAACAGCATTCATTTATCACCCTGTAACAAAATTCAATATCTTATGGTTGCTATACCATAGTGCAACATTACATCTAATGAGAGTAAAGGAAAAAATGCTGAACCAATCTATATATATCCCATTTAGTTTGAGATAACTCTCAAATACTTCATTGTGGTTGATGTGAATAAATTACAACTCTGCATTCTCACAAGTCTGTAGAACTTTAAACACTTGAAATCATAGAATGTCTTGGGTTGGAAGGGACCTTAAAGATCACCTAGTTCCAACACCCTTGCCATGGGCAGGGACACCTCCCACTAGATCAGGTTGCTCAAAGCCCCATACAGCCTGGCCTTGAACACCCCCAGGGATGGGGCATCCACAGCTTCTCTGGGCAACTTGTTCCTCACCACCCTCTGAGTAAAGACTTTCCTCCTAACATCTAATCTAAATCTGCCCTCTTTTAGTTTTAAACCATTCCCCCTTGTCCTATCACTATCTGACCAAGCAAAAAAGTTGCTCTCCATATTTTTTATAAGCCTCCCTTAGGTAATGAAAGGTCACAATGAGGCCTTCTCTTCTTCAGGCTAAATATCTCCGGCTCTCTCAGCCTTTCTTCGTAGGAGGGGGTTTAAATCTGGAGGCTTTAGTGACAAGTGCATTACAATCTGGATTTCAATATATAAAAAGTTTAATAGTGTCAACCTTTAATCAGTTTCAAATATTGAAAAAAAATCCTCTAACCTGTTTTCTCCTTCCCATTAGATTTTGTCTAGCGAATCAATTACTTTACATGGCATTTTCTGACACGACTTATTGAATGAAGAGCATTTGGTGAAATTGATAAGTATGGATTATGGATGAAATCCAGGGACCCAGTGAATTCAAAGGTTATTTTGCCTTTGAGTTAAAGAGGGTCAAGCCTGAGCTTTAATCTAGTTACCTGACAGAAGCAAAACACACAAGGTCTGATTCTCTTCTTTTTATTACGCATTCATTGAATTGCATGGAGGTACAGCATTATATATTCTGGAGCACATGAGATCAGAATCAATTCTATTGTTTTACTTGATAAGAGTAATCAAAGGAAACATGACCTAGTTAGAAAATTAGGTTTGAAGAAAGTCATTTAAATGTCATCATTGCTTTTAGACCTACATCTTTATGCAACGAATCCTACAATTATAGTAGCATTCCTTTCTGCATTTCCTGTATGTTATCCAGAACACTATATAAATTCATCATGCAGCTCTTATTCAGACAAGACATTTTTTAGGTGGACCTCCCTTTGCAGTCCATGTGTTGGGTAAGTCTGTGGTACTATTAGGCAAGCTGAGGAAGGAAGGGGACTTTCATGAACATTGTATCTCTGCATCAAGATGGAGTGGATATATGCCATGCCCTTGTGAGAACTTCTGAACACATTCATTAATTTCAGCCAATTTTACAGAAGGACAGAGTTGCCCAAAATATCAATTTCAAATAAGCTTTCTGAAAATCAGAAGTTTTTAGTGTTCCATCCTGCCTCCCTCCAAGAGAGATGGTAGCACAGTCCTGCCCTGCTGGAGCCTGCCTAAGAAATGGTGGGAGGCTGGCTCCAAAAAGCCACCACACAGCAAAGCTGAGATAAACTGGCATGTAAGGAGTGGTGGAGGCAGAGTAAAGAGCAGAAAGAAACTTTGGTTTTAGAGGTGAATCAGGTTGGAGATAGTTGCAGGAGAAGTTTAAAGATCCTGAGGAAAAGATCTGTAAATCTTTTGGTTTGTACCTTCAAATTTTATCTGTCCTGGTTGTTTCTGGATAAACTTTTTGTCTGTTTGTAACTTTGGCTACAGACTTTCTGAACCTTAAGAAGAAAAGGTTTTGATTCACATTGTGACACCTGCAAGTTTGATAAATGACAACAGTGGAACTGACAATGACCAGAACAGTTTATTTCTCATGGATTAAAGGAAAAGAAGCTGAGCACCTGATAGGATAATAGGTTGGGACAGATACTTAGCTTGTTCTTGCTCTAACTGTAAAACAACCGTAGACTTTAATTCTTTAATTGCCCTTGCAGAGAAAAACTTAATAGGTTGAAATATTTAGTACACTATATTAAGTTCCAAGCCTAAATGGCTTTTGCAAAATGGTAGGCATTTTACATTTATTCACTGAGAAATGGATCTCTGTAATAAGGCAAACTCTTAAGTTTGATCAAATGTACTTCAACATTGCTGGATTAAATGGATGAAAGTACAGTACTTATTGAAGTATCTTTAAAATATTAAATGCTGTATAAAGTGTTTTGTTTTTTTTTTCCTTTAAAATAAAGATATTCTCTTAGGAGAAAAATCACTTCTAGCAATAAAGATTATAAGAAATGATGTCTAAATGTTGGAAAGGTTTAAAATAAATAACAGGAAAAACATGTTTTAGAGCTCAGAGGTCACATCTTATGAAAAATAAAAACAGGGGACAAAGTGAAAGATTTTTATGTAAAGTAAGAACCTTTCCTAAACTGTTCATTGTGCTTGGGACAGATTCAAAGATGCAGGGAAAAAAAAAAGTGAATAAAATATTTCTTACTTGGTTTGTCAATTTTGAAAATGTTTGCACCTATGTTTTAGCAGTTTGAACACTGTCAATAGCATCTATGTGAATGAATTTACAGAGTTATAGAATATATTTTTATAATTCAATAACTAAATGTCTGATTCTTAGACTTGATGATCCCGAAGGTCTTTTTCAACCTGAATGATTCTGTGACCTTCTATATGAATAACACCCATTTTTACAAATGCTACTTTACTCTTCCATTTCTTTCAAGGTAAATTTAGCACTGTTAATTAAAAGTTACAGCTGTCACTTAACCAGAGAAGGAACAATTAAAAGTAGTCATGTTATTCTTTTGATGATTTCTCTTTTGTTATTGGTCTTTTTAGACGTGCGTGAGGTGACTCACCTTCTTCTGTCTTCTTTTCACTAAACTTTGCAAAATCTTCTAAAAGACCAGAGAAGCAAATGTGTTGCTTTGTTCATGTACAATACCAACCAAATGCTGACTGAGATCAGTTGAAAAACTCAGCATTATACCTAACAGGATAGCCATACTCACAGATTTTTCTGAGATGTGCACCTCCCTGTGATATTTCATTGTTCATATCAAGGTCAGCTCTGGAGTAATGCTCTGATATACTGTCCTCGGATATTTCACTACTGAAAACACTTTCAGATTACATGCAAAATAGCAATCATGAAGACCCTAATGTCACTCCAAATACACTATTTTTTTTTTTTTCCTCTTTCCTAGCTAATGTCTTTTTGAGGATGCAGCATGAAGCTCTACTAATAACCATCCTGGTGTAGTATGGGGGAAAACTGGGATAATTAGTTTGGACAAACAGACCAAAGGCCAGAGCTGGAGGACATTCGTCATTCGTCTGTGGATATGGTACAGTTCAGACTCTGTTATGATTTCAAACAAATACACCAAGGGTCAAGCACTGTGGTGCTGGTTTAGGGGGTTTTGTTTGTTTGTTTTAATATCAACATTTTTTTTTTTTTTTTTTTACCAATGACTTGGAACTTTGGTGAATGTATTGGTGAATGTATTATGTATACATAAACTAGCAAAAACTCAGTGGTCATAAACTCAGTGGTCTGTTACAAAAATATTTCTGATGGTATGGAGGCTCCTCATTTTCTCTCCATTTTCTCTGCTACTTGCTAAAACCTGTGAATATCTGTCCCAGGCTGCCATTAGCCAGCACTCAGTTAGCCTCCTGCTGGGTTCTACATATTTTTCTCCAAGAAAAAATCCTCTGGCTATTGTGCAACGGGCACCAGCATCCAAATACATCATATCTCTGCAGATAGTAGATGCCAAAATGATTTTAATTTGTACTTCAACTAAAGAATAAACATTTTGAATTTTCTTTTGGCAACCCAGTTACTAAAGCTGAAAAGCACTTTCTGAAGCAGCATTTGTAATTGCTTATGACAAGAAGCCGTGCAAACAGTCCCTTATATGTTTCTTTGAATATTTGAATTTTCCAATGATCTTGCTTTGACTCCTTTCCTAACCTGACTTTGCTCACTACTCAGCAGCACCTTAGCATGTAGGTTTACTGGTAGGAATGCTGACCAAAATAGATGCTTTGCAATACATCTTCACATGTTCTGCTGTGGCTGACTGTGAATTATTGAGAGAATGGTAAAAAAAATGAAAAAAAAAATCTGCTGGGCTGATTTTCAGAAGTAATTAGCTCACATAACACAAAACCCAAACTCACAAAAATACTTTGCTTCCACTGATGTTCCTAACTGATTTTCAGAAATATTTAGTATATCCACTAGGTCTTGCTACTAATATCATCCAATATTAAGTGTGGAGAACATTTGAAAATTTGATCATATCTTTGATACAAACAAATAAGAGCTCAAACGTCAGGCCAGTTACTTATTATCATTAATAAAAATACAGAATTCATTTAAATGTGATTCCTTTGAACCTTTGTACTCTACCAGAGAGTATCTGAAGAGCTTTAAAGTACCATTCAGGAACTAAGTGTGAAAACTGTTCAAACTGTTTGTGTGAATGTCCTGTAAGGGACAACAACAAATAAATAAATAATAAAAATTAATTCATCTGTGTCTATGAAAAAATGCAACAATGTAGTTGCACTGTGATGATATAATGTTTTATTCTTTATATATATTTATATTATTTATATAATGCTAGGATTTTTATGCTGATATTTATATTAAATCGACATAAGTATTTGTGGCTCTGTGGCTCTAGCAGACTTTTCTCTGGTTCTCTTCATGTTCACATTGCTTCAGACAAATTACTCATAATTTCTGGCATGTAGAAGTCTGCCTAACAGCCTTACAGGGACATCAGTCTCCTTCCATAGAGTGACTCCAGGAATGGGTGTTTCTCTCCTACATCCTTAACCACATTTGAAGGAATCTTTACATAACTTTTTTTCAAAACCTAAGAAGGAATCTCATTTTTTTTTCTGGGCTTTCCGCAGGCACAAGTTCAAACTTTCCATCTCTATTTTTTAACTTAAATATTTATATGACGTACATAAATTCCACCTATTTGTACCCTGTTTTCTGAAAATTTGGCCTGCTGGATTTATATTTTCCCTTTTTTTCTTCTTCACCCCCCACCCCTCCTTACTCTTATGGCTAAAGATAGCTGGGAAGATTTTGTTTGGATATGTTACCTGGACGGAAGCTAAATATTTTCATGACAATCAGAAAACCTTTTTTTTTTTTTTACCAGATATATATATCTTTACAATCCTCAATGAAACAGTTGCAGTTTTAATGAAAGGAAGTCTTCAGTGTAGTCTGCAAATGTTTTAGAAAGAATGTGTTTCACCAAAATACTCCCTTTTTCATTCTATCCCAGAATGAAGATATTTCAAACCTGGAAGATTACCTAGGAAACTAAAAATATAGTTCCCACCTAACTCAGAAAGAAAAGAAGATTAATCACATTCACTACTTAATGCCATTTATTTCCTTTAATACTGTTTTATTTTCATTGATTAATGATCTCATATCAATAAATAAAACTTCTCTATAAAGCCCAAAATTATTACTCCTGTCTTCTATATAGGTACATTAAGGAAGAAAAAACTAGTCTAGAATTTGCATAAAGGACTCCACTGCCTGGATGACTCGTGTTTGGGATGCATTCTCTTTAGATCTATAGTTCTGAGACCCCTTCAAAAGTCTGACCTGAATTACTAACTCTAACTTGAACAGCAAGGGAGAAATCATGGGTCTTTTGAAATTAATAGCAAAACTTCCAAGGTTTTCAAGGGAGCTAGGTTTTCATCACAAATCTGTCTAATGTAATAAAATCTAGATCATCAAATCCCTAGTCCTGGACTTTAAGCTCTGGACTTTCTTTTTACATTTACCACTGTATGGTTCATAATTGTAATGAGAATATTTTTCCCCTCTTGATGTAACATCTCAGGGATCAGCAAGTCTAGGTGGTCCTTCCACCCCTAAAAGAACTGAAATTTTTTAATGGAAATTGGAGCACAGATGAATGAGCTAACAGCAGGGTTCAATTTTAATGACAGCAACAAGGAATTCTGTAATTAAGCACATTAAGGCAGAACACCCTCTTTGAATTTCAGAACATCTCTAGTTCATGCTCTAACATCTGTTTTTCTTCCACTGCTTTAATCTGCATCCTCCCTTCAGGCATCTTACACTAAGGGCTTGACAGACTTTCCTAGCTGACAGTAGCTGGCATCCTTTTAATTGACAAGGGAGACCACTGTTGAAAGAGATTGGGAAGAGCATTCTCTCTTCCCTCAGGGTCTAAATGCTCTGCTTTTGCAGAACTCCTGCAGGACCTGCAAGCTAAAGACTTGACCTAAAAACGCAGTATTTGCAGAATCCAATGAAGAGCTCACCTGAACTTCACATATGTTCCGGTCTCTTTTTCTTTGGATTTTTGGCTTGAATCCCAAGGGGAGAAAGTTTTGTGTGTTATTCTCCGCATATCTGTTATTTTAGCAGAAAGTGGGATAATCTCCATTTTCACAAAACACTGAAGCATATGTTTATGTCCCATTAAAATCAGATGTAAACGAGTCTCTACCTAAAATTGTTCTTATATATTTGGTTATGGAACTGAAACACATTCTTTTTTTTTTTTTTTCCCTTTACACATAAACCAGGTATAGACATAAACCAGCTGTGTGTTGAAAATCATGAGCAATCAATAAAAGAATTTATGCCTCATTATACCATGTGCATTCACACATTTGCCATCCAGTCATGCTGGTTTTCTTAGAGTTTTTACACACAGGATGGGAGTTAGTCTATTTAGATTGTATGCTTCTGGTCAAGAATTCTTACCTTTGTGTTAGCATTTGATGCATCTGGTAGCGCATAAGTAAGAGCGGTGGTTTTAATCACTTGTTCTCCCATTGTTGTAATCCCAGTTATTTCACTTTACCTGCTGTCTATTATTTATGATTCTTGATTGTATTTGCCTAGTTGAATAGCCATTCCCTGGTGATCTGCTCAGATTAATAGTACAAATTCTTTCTAAATACTGTTTTATATGTATTGAAAATGTCTTGTATTTTTCATGATCTTTTATCCCATCAGTGCACATGGTTAGGTGTCACTGAATGGAACATCCACTAAATTCATATATGGCTTTCAAGAAAGAGTGAACTCCAAATCATCAGGAGTACTTCAATGATGGTGGAATAATTATGATTGAATCTCAGCTGATATTTCCAATTCAGCAGCCAGTATTCATGGTTTTATTATTTTAGTCTTCCACAGAATGAAAATTGATTATCCAGATTTATTTTAATTATTATTATTATTATTATTATTATTATTTAATGAAAACAATAGAATACTCTAGATTCATTAATTAGTCCTTCTTCAATTCTAAAATAAATCAGCTCCTCTGGATAAAATTCTAGACACAATATCATGATTAAAAAAAGCACACTGGTGAAGTCATACAACATATATTAAGCCTTGTTATTATCAGCCTTTTGAAAATAGAAACCTTGCTGAGATGTTCAGAAGCCAGTCATAGCACATTGTTTCTCACTACTGACTCAGCTTCACATTGTGTTTGCTTCTCATTCTACATTCAAATACTTCCCTCAATCTAATGTAAGCATTCAGCTAGTTAGATCAGAAATGTAAAACAAACAAAATACTGAAATGAGAGTAATTATTATTAGGTACACTTATAGCTCTAGTTTACCACCCTGTTTTGTCTATTGGTTTTGTTTTATGAAAATATGTGCTAAAAAGCAGACCATAGCTTCAAAAAAAGAACAAAGCAATTTTTCATTGGAAGGATATGCTCTCAGACACTGTATTCCATTAAGAAGTGGAAGCCCCAGGCTTAATGCCATAGAAAAATACAGTATAATAGCAAAAACTAAATAAATGGTACAAATCACTTTCAAGACAAAATGTACCTACCCAGGAAGAATGTGGTCAAAGGGTAGTGCTTTACTAGTAGCTTACTCCGTCATTCTTAAACTGGACCCTGTGATGTCCAGCATGTGCCTGACTTATCATCCCCCACAGAGGACTCCCCTGCACTGAGCGATGCTCTGCTCTGCATTGCCCCCCCCAACACACCCTCTAGACAATATTTATTTTGTCAATCTGACATAAGCTGAATACATAGATAAACCACGCTATTTTGCACACCTCTCTTTTGAAGAGCTGCCCAGGCTGTTGGCCAGTGTTATAACAGCCTCTATTATTTTCTTTTATTTTTTTTTTTTCCTCAGAAACCACATGCAAACTAGTTGGCCCTTGTTGTCTCTTGTCATCTGATGTTACAATGCAATCTATACTGTCTGTGAGCTTCAGAACACATACTGACAAAAGAAGTAGTTTCCCTGGTAACAAGGACCATATGAAAGCTCTCAGAACATATCCTCCACAGGAGTTAATTTGTTTCAGATGAGAAAGGTGATTACTTATAAGAAAAAAGGGAAAACAGCTGAGCTATTTAAGGATGAAATAGTAAAGAGTATGCCATGTTATTTGTTCCATATCCACTGTTTTCATTTATATGCATATATATGTTTATTTATGTAAATATATATGTTCTGTGTGAAGTATCATTGCATAAATACTAATAAAAGTTTGTAATGGACTTAGCTATGAAGAACTTCTCTGAGGGCTTCATTACATCACCAAAAATAAAAAATAATCTCTCAAATGAAAAGTTTAAATATTTCACAAAGATTCCAATAATGTGAAACATCAAAACACTACAGGACACATAAATACAGTTCTAGCTAAAAGATTAAGAAATGTGATTTGGTTGGATTGCCAAAATTAAAGGAAGGAAAAAAACAACCAACCAACCAACCAAACAAACAAAAAACCACAGAATAAATAGTAGCAAAAGTCATAACAATATTTAAAGATAAAGCTACCTATGAGGATATGATGTACATACACAGATATCTACATTAGGAAAAGTTCATTCTTTTTCCTCTGGAATAAATGGAAATATTATGATGTGATTGATCCAAATGGTCTTCCAGATGTGGAGTGTGGACTACGAATGATTTATGGCTCACTAGGTTCCTCAATCAAGTACCATGTGACTGTGATTGAAAGGGAAAGTTTTCTGTGCATTCATGAGCTGGAGAGCAAATGTCATCCACAAGTGGGCATGGCAGAGGAAAAGCATGTTGCAAGAGTCATGTGGTTAAATCTGATCAGTGCAATGAAGGCTTAGGGTGACTGCTGATTTGAGAATGTATATTTCCTGAGCTATAATAATTATATCAATGGAGATCCTTTGTCATAACATTTCAGTGAATAAGGATTCCTGTGTGCTTTAACAAGACCCATCTCTCTGAAAATAAAACAAATGAAAGTCCAAAATATCACTTAGAAAACAAGCAGCAAATGAATCAAATATCTTTAAGATGAAAAATGGCTGCCTAGATGTGATTATTAAAACACAGGTTTTCTTTTTTGAAACTTAATTTTTTTTTTATCAGCTTGGATTTCTGTGTTTTCAATTTTTGACGGTGTTTTATTACAGAACTGTAGGGAAAACTAATGCAAACACAGGTTACCTTGACCTTCACAGAACACTAAAACCATAAAGCTCAGGTAGGTTATATTAGAAAGGTCTAGGTCTCTATCTGTGTTGTCATAACTGTGAGAGACAACAGAATGTCTTTTTTTTTTTTTTTAGTTCTTAACATCATTAATATCTAAGTTTTTAAAGACAGTGTAAATATTTTTCCTTTCAGTTAAAGGAGGTGTGAAAATTACTACCTGCTTGAGAAAGCTCTAAATAAGCAACTAATGACAATGAAAGTATTTCAAAACACTTCATTAGAAATTTGAAGGATGGAAGGAAGGAAGGAAGGAAGGAAGCAAGGAGGGAAGGAAGGAAGGACAGACAATATCTCTTTAATATCTCTGTTCCCAGAAGAAAAAAACATGAGTTAACTATTCCTACAATTCAGTCATATATTAAAAATGTATGAAGGAATTCCTATAAATCTTACCCTTTGCAATGTGCCACACCTCAAATTATTTGGAAACTTGAGCTGAGCTCCAGCAGAAGGTTGTGGTTTCCTTACTGAAGAGCTCTGCTTTCGGGGAGTATATGTATTCCAGAATTTCCTCCTGCCCTCAAAATATTTCTGGTTACAAATCAAGATATTGCTTTTGTGTTTAAAAGACTTGACTGACTTGGACCAAAACTTCGAGGAATGTAGAAGTGCCTTCAAGGTTAAGTCTCAGTTTTAAAAGTGCTTTAGGCACACTACCTAAGGACAGATAGGTTCGCCAAAAGATTTCCAGTGTGTCTAAAAAGCTAAGTGCTCTCTGTGGGATAGCCTCTTAGTGTATGATTCTATTCTCAGTATGAACTGTACTATAACTTCACTGTCGTAGATCCTAAAGTGAGTGGTGAGATGTCTCAAACTTCCTGTCACCTTTTCTGTCAAAATCTTTCTATCAAATTCTTTCCGTCACACACTGATGGAGTCTCACCCACCTGTGACTGGGCTTACTTTTATAGTGATTGTTGGAGAAAATTTGAAAGTTTAAAATATTTACTTACTTCATTACTTTGTCTTTTCTTCCTTTTCTTTAACAGAACCGCTCTAATCCTAGACAGTACAACTATTTGGAAAATATATTTGCAGATGTACTGAAAATGAGAGGCCTTTTTTCAGTCTCCTTTCAGTCATTCTTACTGTTAAAAGTCCTTGGAGTCTGTCAGTTTTTTTATAGGGAAGATAAAATTTCCCACATCTTTATCTTCCCCCTTTAGAGTCTTTGCTACTACTAAAAGAGTGTGCTGAGGAGCCCAGTCTCCTTAATGAAGATAAAATCATTCACACTCACATTTTTACTGCTGTTTCCCCTGTTCCCCCCACCCCCTTCTCCTCCCTCTGGTCTGGTCCCTTATTGAGATATATCTCTCTCCTAAAATAATTTGTGACACCTTTTAATTTTTGTTACTTTGCTAGTAATTTCCATACTGCAACCTTCTTCTTTCTCTCCCCAGTTGCTTTTGGGCAAAGGGTTCTTAGAAGTCAATGATGCAATTAGTAGTAATCACATTGCCCTACCAATGCTATTAATCACTGATGATCTCCTCCTTGTCTTCTTTGAGCTCCTACATTTGCTACAAAGTTGAGGTTCTAAAATATAGATGACACCAAAATAAAAGATGATATTAAACTGAAAGAAAAATAAATTAAGGACTGACACCTAATATTAGTACATACATATTTTGTGATTGCCATACTAAGTATTAATTATTACTGTTGCTTTTGAGGGTTTATTATGTTCTATCTATGTACCTTTGGGGTTTGTCTTGTAATCAAGGAACAGCCCAGACATATCATTGAAATAAAAAGCTGATTCATACTCTGATATAAAGTAATGAGACCATATGGTAAAGAAAATCCTCTATGTTAATATCTAAGCATAGCATTTTTTTTTAAATTGATTCAAGATGCATTTTATCTGTTTTTCCAAAGGGCAGAACAAGAGGATATGCCAGCAGAATAGCTGTTGATACCATAAAGCCATCAAATAAAAAACATAATTTCAAATTAAACACTGGAATCCTGTCACAAACTAAACACTCCATCTGGTGCCATTTAACTGAAATAACTTCTTTAAGGCACCACTCCCATGAAACATACAAACTTCAAACAACATTATTTTACTACAAATGTGGGCTATAAAACTTGATAGAAAAAAAAGGAAACCATAAAGTCCTCAAGTTCCCTCCGAGCCTGAGCTAGAATCCAGATTTTCCTGAATTAAGTCACTTTCAACATGTTGCAACAGATCATCAGACAACTTACGGTCCCAGCAGATATAAGTTTTATTTTCATAATTCATCCTCAGTTTGGCTGGCAATGAAATAGCCACCTCCACATTTTTGGCACAAAAGCTTTCTTTACTGGAATAAGGGTCTGCTTCTTCAATGGGGTGTTTGGCAAGAGATCAGGAAAAAATAATATCTGATTTCCTGTACACTTCCTCTTTTTTTTTTTCTTTCAAGCTTTAGTATGAACTTTCTCTTCATCCTTCAAATCCTACAGCCAAACTATAACTGCTTTGTTAGCTCCCTTTTGATCCACTTGCATACCCAGTCTTTTATATCTGCTTTACAAATACTGTATTTTTAATGACACTGAAACCTGTGAGGTGGAAAACTTTTTTTCCTTTTTTTTTTTTTTTTTTTTGCCTTAATTTCACAGCTTAATAGAATCCAAGATTTCTTTACCCACAGGATGATTATTATGCCAACATTATAAACCTGTATTTTATTTTACAGCTTAACGATAAGTTTTCTTTTCTAAGACTCTAAACATTCATCAAGGGCTTCTGCTCAGTATATAACTCTTGTTCTTAAAGCCTCTTTTTCTTGGGTATATTTCTACTCTAGTTATATACCAATCTACACTGTGGATACATTAGCCAAGTTGAACCTCACCAGAGCCATCATGGTATTCCTTCCATACTAGAGTATCACATACTTTTTAGTACGTGATACTTTTTAGAGTATTAGTATGTTAATGTGAGGGATTGCTACAATAATTCTGCCTTTATAAATTAAATTTAAGTGCTATTCCTGAACTAAACTGAATCACAGAATCACAGAATTGTCTAGGTTGGAAGAGACCTCCAAGATCATCTAGTCCAACCTCAGCGCTAACACTAACAAGTCCTACACTAAACCATATCACTAAGGGCTACATCTAAACGTCTTTTAAAGACCACCAGGGATGGTGACTCAACCACCTCCCTGGGCAGTCCATTCCAGTGCCTAACAACCCTTTCAGTAAAGAAGTTCTTCCTAACATCCAACCTAAACCTCCCCTGGCTCAACTTTAGCCCATTCCCCCTCGTCCTGTCACCAGGCACGTGGGAGAATAGACCAACCCCCACCTCTCTTTAGCCTCCTTTAAGGTACCTATAGAGAGCGATGAGGTCTCCCCTGAGCCTCCTCTTCTCCAGGCTGAACAAGCCCAGCTCCCTCAGCCGCTCCTCGTAAGACTTGTTCTCCAGACCCCTCACCATCTTCGTTGCCCTTCTCTGGACTCTCTTGAGCACCTCCATGTCCTTCTTGTAGCGAGGGGCCCAAAACTGAACACAGTACTCGAGGTGCGGCCTCACCAGAGCCGAGTACAGGGGGACAATCACCTCCCTAGACCTGCTGGCCACACTGCTTCTTATGCAAGCCAGGAAAATAAAGCACTGAAATAAAGCACTAGAGATTCTGGTGCTAATTATAACTAAAACAATTATTCTATTTGGGTTTTAGACAAGTCTGAGCAAAACCAGATAGCAAACTCATAGCAAAACTCAAACAGCTCAAGAACATGAGATTTCTGTAGACTTCTTACAGAACACCATAAAAGTACAGCTGTCTATAACAGATTTCCCCTGACATAGGTCATCTACTTCATTTCCCTCTGGAACAGAAATGGCACATCTGTTTGGAGCTTGGATGAAGCCATGTTTTACCTGAATTTCATGAAAGACAGCAGGCTTGAAAAGGAAAAATTTACACACTGAGTTGGAAACCTCCATGCTTTGGAGCTAAGCAAGTAGTTGCAACTTTCCCACAGCTCTGTTATCCATGGCATTAGAGCTATGATGTTTAACAAAAAAGTGTCTATTAGATATGATACAGACCACAATTACAATTTAGGCAAAAATACCAGCAAAAACTGCTGAGAAAGTTGCAACCAATTGAATAGAGTTTTATATTATATTGCCGCTCTCAACTTTATCCCATACCACCTATAATAGAGAAGAGCAAATGTGTTATTAGGCATCTCCATGATGCTACAGGGGAATTACTTATAATAAAAAACTAATAGAAATTTTAATAGTGGTGATGTACCAAGGCAAATTTTAAAATGCTTATAACTTTATTTTAAATTCCATTGTACTTGAAGGGATATATCTAAAGTTTAAATGGAATGAGATGCTGTGGGAAGCTCTCAAGGGTTCCTGGAAGAAACTTGTTAAAATTCTGTCACCAAACTGAAGGGAAATTGAGGATAATTTTAAACCCTCTAATGAAATTTCTACTTTCTCTGGCTAGAAAAACACATCCCCACTTGAAATGATGGGTCTCTGGTAGTCATGAAAACAACTAAGAGTAATTTATTTTGCTTTTGGAATGTACAGCACCAGTCCCAATTATATTATCAAAAATGTCTTGTGGACAATATAACACAGGCACCTACAAGTGTTTCACCTCCACTCCCTTTTCAATTACATGAGCTGAAGCTTGTGCTGTCCTTTCACAAGGCTGCATTCATTTTCATTTCCTTGGTCTTACTTAAGAGAAGGCTTGTGGTTTTTGTTGTTGTTGTTTTTCTTGTTTGTTTTTAATGGGTAAGAATATCAATAGATTTTCTGATCTAGCACTTTTCTCAAAGTGTGAGGATTGTGGGCAAATTTACACAAACTATGGGAGAAAATGTATGTTGATGCCTGAAGGCAGTAAAGTGTGGAGAATGCATTATACCTTTGTCTCCTTGATGTGCCTGAATATGCCGTGTCTTGCATATGATTCTAAAGACTTTGTGATTGACTTTGAAACAACTTTGTGCTTTTATTTTGTTTTATTTTGTTTTGTTTTGTTTTGTTTTGTTTTGTTTTATTTTATTTTATTTATTTTATTTTATATTCTATTGTACCTTTTACCAACACAGAGAGAGTTCTTGTGTGAAAATTTAGGCTCCAGTCCTGTAAGCACACATGCATTTAAAGAGTCAAATAGTCCCGTTGCTTTCTGGGGGACCTCTCATGTATCTGAAGCAAAGCATTCATATTCCTGAACTTTCAGGAAAGTAGTTTTCTGAAAGTATTATGATCTATGTGGATTACCATTTTAAATGAATTTCTCTTCCAGTAGAAATGGCTAAAGTCCTACCCCTTCCATAGCACTGGCATGAAATAAAAACATAATTTTAACTTTGCTTACAGTTTTTTCTCAGTAGCCATAGAACCAATTTTAGCTATTGGCAGACATGCACAACATTTAAAACCTTGTATATCAGTGTTACTTTTACAGGTTCCATCCATATGAAAACTATCGCAAAGAAATTATACATTTATAACTAATTCAATTTTTCTGTATCTTTTGTTTTGAGTTGAAGCAAAGTGTGAATAATGAAAAAAAAATAAAATATAAGCAAGAAAGAACAGAACGGGCTACAGCCTTTACTAACCCAAGATCTATAAAATTATTTTAATAGATGATATTCTTAGAGAAAACAAACAAACATGGATGTGAAATATTTACTCTTAGTACAAAATTCACGAAGTGTACTATAAAGTTTAAGTCAACATGTAATATTTAAGTTTCTAAGTCATCCTGTAATATTATGAGAATTTTAAAAGGCCAGTACATCAGAGGAAGATAAATATTCACCTTGAAACTGTACAAATCTATGTGCCCTTTGCCACTAAAATATTTCTGGTAAAATTAGGTAACCAAGGCTGAAAGTATTGATTCACCTAATGTATTTCTAATGTCTTCCTTAGTGTAGTCCTTAGAATGCCTTTGAAGATGTACATGACACAACTTATGCAGGACAAAAGCAAGACAATCCTCTTGAATTAATACTTTAATATTAAACTATAATTTCTCACCACAAGGAATACACAGAATACTTCACCTAGAATTTCAGTGGTGACCCATTCCAATGCTTGCACATTATGAAGGAACTCTTTATTTCAATTTGGGTACTTTTCAAAAAGATGTAGTCAATTTTCAGATTTACTTCAGGATTGCTATACCCACCTACAGTATCAAAACCAATATTTTTGTTGGCTTTAATAGCAGCAAATCAATGTCATGTTGCAGATTATACAAATGAACATAAAATAGTTGAGAGAATTGGGGTTCATTCTGAATGCTTTGCCAGTCTTAATGCCCTTGTCTTACCTATTTGCATTAAAATGTTTTTAAGCATATAATCTCATAGTACTGTATTCATTACTTTCAGTGCTACAACTAATAATACAACAGACAATGTATTTTTTGAGAACTTTCACCTTTAGGTTGAGTTCAAGCATTAGAGATTTCATCTCAAAAGGCAGAGGAATGAAAATAAGAGAATACTTTTATCAGGGTTAGCCTTTGTCACACCACAGTGAGAGACTGAGCGTGTTTAACTGATCATATCGTGGTACTAGTGCTGCCTGATACATATATAAAATCCTAGCAATGTAAAAAGATTGCATTTTTCAAGTATTTCAAGTAAATGTAGCAACTGTACATAAAAAAAGGACTTTCCTAAGCCTGGGTCTAAATTTGCTTCCATTAAAATCGGTAAAATCACTGTAATAGCAGAGTCAACTGGAAATTTTCACAACTTTTTTGACTATTCCACCTCTAATTCTGCAAGTATTTTAGCTGCACAGCTGGTGCATTGTATCTCAATCAATCTGCATTTCTTTAAAGCACTCCTGTCATGCTCCAAAGAATTGACATCATTCTTTCCAAATAAATTGATGTATAGAAGGGAATGAAATTGGAGGAACTTTTGTTCAGTTACATTTTCAACTGATAACATGTTGTCATACATGACCACAATACCTCTCTGTTTCTCTGGCTTAAAGAAGGTTAAACTGTGTATAAACAGAGTTCAGGTGTTCACCATATGTAAAAAACCCTTCAAAATATATGATGTAGAGCAATGGTCACTCCTAAAGACAACATAATCTGTAAACATCAGTTGGACAGAACAAGTTTTAATTTTACTGGTTCAAGTAGCTATGCCAACAGAAACACAAGACATTGTTTGTTGTAAAAGTTCTCTATAGGATCCAAAATCATAAAATAAAATGCTATACTCTTGAAGCTATAATTCTGACACTTTCAGAAAAATCCTTGCCCTTAGATGACTAAAAGAAAGTCATAAATACAACTGATCCATGTTGTCTTCTCTTTTGTAAGTTTCAGTTCCAACTTTCATCAACATCTTTTGTATATCTTCATATTTGCCTTCAGAACAGACAACAAATTAATAATCTTCTTAAGGAAATTTCACATGATGTGGGAAAATACCAGCTAGAACTTCTGGTTTTACTAGTGGTTAATGAACATGACTACACTGCATATATATGTATCTTGCTATAACCTATAGTTAAATGCAACTTTGTAGCTAACAGCTATGATCAGTGACCATGAATCACATCAAGGAACCTGGTTTATGGCATCAAAGATGTATGATATAAACATCCTAACTCCAAAAGTAGACTACTGGTGGATTGTTTCCTCAGAGATATCAAATGAGAATTAACCACCTTATTCAAGAACTACAAAGTAGCTTCTAAAACAGGAGTTACAAATGTTTTGTATGGATGGAAATGTAGAATTTTATAAATAATGTTGCTCTCTGTTAAGTTTAAAATTTATGTTTTCATCCAAATAAGATTAGAATTAGAATTACAAATCACAGCCAAAATTAAGATTCTTTAATATACTGAAGATGAGATAGTTTAGGTTTTTAAAATCACTTAAATGATCTTAGGATTACCCTTGGGAGCATGTGCGGTGGTGTTAGTTACTCTGTGTGATCCCAAGCAACCACTGACAGATTTGTTATTTCACTTTTTTTTTTTTTAATTTTTATTTTTTTCTGAAGATCAAATTTTAAAGATGAAAACAGTATAGCTTAAAGGACAATGGTTCAACTTGAGCATCCAATTTCCCTGTGGGTTTCAGTGAAATTGTTTTTTTGTGATCTTACTCCTAAAAATGGAGTTGACTGTAACACAGCAGGCATTGGATAACACAATGCTGACATTCAAAAACAATTAAAGTGGTCTCAGTTTTATTAATAGCCAGGGAATATTCTGTATTCTAAAACATATGCTTTAGTTATACCATGGAAATTTAATATGTTAGTCGTTACAGAATTGAGCCATATAGCTTATAATAGTGAAAGTTATCGATCGTTAATTCTCTTAATTTAATTGGCTTTATTTGACCATTTATCCACAGTCTTTCAAAGACTAGACTTAAGCCTGAGATATCTAATAATAACTGGTTCTTATTAGTATAAAGCAGCGGAATATTTTATTTTATTTTATTATTTTATTTTATTTTATTTATTTTATTATTTTATTTTATTTTATTTTATTTTATTTTATTATTTTATTTTATTTTATTTTATTTTATTTTATTTTATTTTATTTTATTTTATTTTATTTTATTTTATTTTTAATTGGAGTATTAGTTTTATCCCATATGTCAAAGCGAGAAATGAACTTAAATTAGGTTAAGTCACAACCCTTCAAGGCACCTGGGGACAGAACACACCAACAACGGCAACAATATGTAATGGGAGCACATAAGAAGAAATAAAAAAAACAAGACAAATTTTCTTCCTTTTTTTTTTTTGTGTGTTTTGTTTTTAGTATTGTTTAAGAAAGATTGTGGTTGGAAGCTGGAATCCCTGGCATTTTTCCCCAGATACATTCTGCAGATATATTTCTACTTTGTTGAAAGCACATTTCACCTACTAACTTATCCATAACTACATCCTATTTTGTTGTCATGCTTCCATAGATAACTTAGTATTTTCAAGAGACAATCAAAAAGTACAGGAAGTTTTGCTAGCACTTAATTTAAAACGTTATATCTCCCTGACAGTCTAAGCAGAACTTTTAGTTGCACAAGATCTGCACGTCTCCCCTCTGATTACGTGCCTTGGCTTTTTGTCTTTCACATCAAGCCTGAACTTCTGTCCTTGACTTTAAACTTGTTCTTCTTTGTCATCCCATTATAGCCTGTCTCATCATTTGAGTTACTTTTGTGTAGCTTCTTTGTTTGTTTGGTAATCAGTCCTGTGTGCTATTGATGTTAATTAAAATAACTTTAAAATAACTTCTTTCCACTAATACTAATTCATTTCAATACAGATGTTATCTACACGAATAAAAACACTGCAACATACTTCTGTAGGTTTCTGACGTGGATCTTCCTATGCATTTTGGGATGGATTTATCTCATCTGCATATTTAGACTATAAAATTCTCATGGCAGGAGTTATGTCTCCATCTCTTCCTGATTCTGTGAAGCAGCATAATGCTGGTATCTAGCAGGTGATATGTAATTAGAATAATAAACCATGTTTTGCCAGGCATGATCTAATGATGTCCTTTCTAAGGTTATGTAGCAAGTATGAGACAAGGTATTTTTTTCTTGAATTAGGATGGCTTCTCAGGAATATTCACATTTTAAATGTTAAAAATTGTCTTCTTGATTGTTTTTATTTTGTTTAACCAAATTCTTCTTCTTTAACCAAACTCTTCTTTTTCAGACTAAAGCTGTTTATACAGTGCAGCTGATCTGATTCTCACCTGAAATAACTAGCAAGGAAGACAGCCTCAAATCTATGACTTCAAAGTTTTCCAGAAAAATCTCACATGAAGTGTTGCTCAAATTGGAAGGGAAATTAGACAATCAAAGGGGTACACGTGAGCTCTAAAGACAGAGAAGTCAGAGCTTAAAGTTAAAATATCTGCAATCATATTGTTATACTAATAGCAAAATTCTTCCTCCTTGATACTCAGGCTTTTAACTAATTGGGACTGTTAAAACGAATAAATTTAAGTACATCTATAAGTATTTTGAAAATGTAGGCCTGATTTTGTATTGTGTTTTGTGTATTGTGTTTGTATTGTGTTTTACAGCACCTAGTGGTGTTTTTTTCAGTGTTGAGGAAACTTTTTTCTGCCCAAAATCTCTGTGTGTATGTAAATGTTAAAAAACGTTAATTCTATTCCCTATTTCAGTATTAATATATGGTATAACAGAAACCTTTTAAAGATTGCTCTGAAAAATATTCCATATTCCATAGACACATAACACCTGAGGAAGGTCTGCTTGTCCAGCATTCTTGCTTTATAATTGAGTGAGATTTTGCTGTTTTCCTCTGACAGGTCTCAAGCTCCTCCATGGCAGTCTAAAATCTGCCAAGCAGAGAATCCATGCCATGGGACATGTGCTGGGACATTTCTTGTGTGTATAATACCATTTGCTGGAAGAGGATATACAACTAACACCAAAAGCAGGGGAAAACTCAAACACTGCTTTGACTGTTTTACCAAAGATTTTGTCAACACTTGTATCAGCTGTAGCAGTATTTGTACTCTTTGTAGCCAGCTATTGACATCTCAATATGTACACAACTCCTGCACATACTTTAAGAATAAAGATGTGGGGACTGTCAGGACAAATAACAGTATTATCTTCACATTTTAAAAATGGCTGTGTCAGTGAAACAGCATGTTAAAAATCTCTTTCTAAATATTTTATATTATTGCATCAGATGATAGTAATAATCATAGAAAGCCTAGAGCTATTAACCACGATTATTATCTCAGTATTTCAGCTAGTTTCACAATGACTGATTTAATTAAATAAAGCCAGCCAGAAGTACTTTTTAAGAAAAGCATTGGCCAGACACATATTTTCAGATAATTAATCCAATACACATATAAACTATTATTTCTTGATCATGGAAGGATTTTTTTTTTTTACACAGACAGTTATATGTATATATTTTAGCTTTTGTAAATATGCATTTATATATGTATATGGTATATACTTCAAATATAACCCAAGAAATATTTCTGTACACAGGAGAAGGAACACATTTTATACAAGCTAAGAATTATTAAATAAAACACCTAAATAAGTGTGCCTGGGCTCACTCACATATATTTGAGGGATGGGCTTGATCCTGGAATTTACGTAAAACTTACTGAGAAGGCACTGAAAAATCTTCTATTTGCTTTTCAGTGTGCTTTTCACAACAGTTTTAACTATACAAACACCATTTTCTTAGACAGAAAATGAAATAATTTTGGTATTGGACATGCTTTGTTTTTACTCAAAAGTTATAGATTGACTTGTGAATCATAGAATTAATAAGGTTGGAAAAAACCTTCAGGATCATCTGGTCCAACTGCCTCCCTACTACAAATATCACCTACTAAACCTAAAACCTAAAAACATAAACCTAAACCCTAAACAACACATCCAAACTTTCCTTAAATACCCCCAGGGATGGTGACTCCACAACCTCCTTGGACATCCCATTCCAATGTCTTACTACTCTGTCTGAGAAGAAAATTTTCTTAATTTCCAACCTGAACCTCCTCTGGTGTAACTTGAGGCCATTCTCTCTTATCCTATCGCCAGTTATCTGCGAGAAGAGGTCAACCCTCAGCTACCCACAACCTCCTTTCAGGTAATTGCAGAGAGCCATAAGGTCTCCCCTGAGCCTCCTCTTCTTCAGACTAAACAACCTCAGTTCCCTCAGCCACTCCTCATATGACTTGTGTTCCAGACCCTTCACCAGCTTCATAACCCTTCTCTGGACATACTCCAGGACCTTGATGTCTTTCTTATAGAGAGGGGCCCCAAACTGAACACAGTGCTTGAGGTGCGGCCTCACCAGAGCAGAGTACAGGGGGACAATCACCTCCCTGGTCCTGCTGGCCACACTTTTCCTGATACAAGCCAGTATGCTGTTGGCCTTCTTGGCCACCTGAGCACACTGCCAGCTCATGTTCAGGTGAGCGTTGACCAGCACTCCCAGATCCTATTCCTCTGCACAACTTTTGAGCCACTCTGCACAGAGCCTGTAGCTCTGCTTAGGGCTGTTTTGGGCCCACTACTTAGCCATGTTGAACCTCATCTCACTGGCCTCTGCCCATCAACCCCTCCTGTCCAGGTCTCTCTTCAGGGCCTTCCTACTCTCCAGGAGATCGACACTTCCCCCCACTTGGTGTTGTCTGCAAACTTACTGAGGGTACACCCAATTCCTTTTTGCAAATCATCAATAAAGGTATTAAAGAGGATGGGCCCCAACACTGATCCCTGGGGAACACCACTGCTGTCCACTCACCTGCTGGATCTCACTCTGTTCACCACTACTCTCTGGGCCCAGGCAGTTTTTAACACAGCAAAGAGTGTGTTTGTCCAAGACATGGACTGCCAGTTTCTCCAAGAGAACACTGTGGGAGACCGTGTCGAAGGCCTTGCTGAAGTCTAGGTAGACTACATCAACAGCCTTTGCCTCATCCACCAGCTGGGTTATCTGGTCATAGTAGGAGATGAGGTTGGTCAAGCAGGACTTGCCTTTCATGAACCCATGCTGGCTGGGCCCAGTCCCCTGGTTGTCTAGCACATGCTGTGTGATTTCATTCAAGATGGCCTGTTCTTTCACCTTTCCTAGCACCAAGGTCAGGCTGACAGTCCTGTAGTTCCCCGGGTCCTCCTTATGACCCTTCTTATAGGTGAGCATCACATTAGCAAGTCTCCAGCCATCTGGAACCTCTCCAGTTGACCATGACCACTGACAGATGATGGAAAGCATCTCAGCAATCGCATCCACCAGCTCTCTCAGCACTGTCAGGTGAATTCCATCTGAATTGTGAGAGGTTTATTCTGCTCCCTGTCCTAGACTTCCAGGTTGGGAGGCTGAGTACCCCGAGGATAACTGTCTGACTAGTAAAGACAGATGTAAAGAAGGCATTGAGAATCTTAGCCTTTTCCTTGTACTTAGTTGCCATGTTTCCCACCGCGTCCAGTAAAGGATGGAGATTCTTCTTGGCCCTTCTCTTACTGTTAATATATTTGTGAAAACATTTTTTATTATCTTTTACTGTGGCCAGGCTGAGCTCATGCTGGACTTTGGTTTCTCTGATTTTTTTCCTGCATATACTAGCAACTTCCTTGTACTCTCCCTGAGTTTCCTGCCCCTTTTTCCATTAGACATAAACTATCTTTTTCTCCCAGAAATTTAGCAACAATTCCTTGTTCAGCCACACTGGTCTTCTTCCCCACCAGCACAACTTATGGCACATGGGGAAGGAGAGAAAATTATTAATAATAGTTTAATAAACACTGCAAAGCTGTGATCATTTCTTCTATTTATATCCAGAATTGTATACCTGTATTCCTAATTGCTCCCAATAAATTCCAATGTGAGAATGTGATTATTCACAGATTCACAGATTCACAGATTTCTCTAGGTTGGAAGAGACCTCAAGATCATCGAGTCCAACCTCCGACCTAACACTAAGTACTCCACTAAACCATATCCCTAAGCTCTACATCTAAACGTCTTTTAAAGACCTCCAGGGATGGTGACTCCACCACCTCCCTGGGCAGCCCGTTCCAATGCTTAATAACCCTTTCGGTAAAGAAGTACTTCCTAACATCCAACCTAAAACTCCCCTGTCGCAACTTTAGCCCATTCCCCCTCGTCCTGTCACCAGGCACGTGGGAGAATAGACCAACCCCCACCTCTCTACAGCCTCCTTTCAGGTAACTGTAGAGAGCGATGAGGTCTCCCCTGAGCCTCCTCTTCTCCAGGCTGAACAAGCCCAGCTCCCTCAGCCGCTCCTCGTAAGACTTGTTCTCCAGACCCCTCACCAGCTTGGTCGCCCTTCTCTGGACTCGCTCGAGCACGTCCATGTCCTTCCTGTAGCGAGGGGCCCAAAACTGAACACAGTACTCGAGGTGCGGCCTCACCAGAGCCGAGTACAGGGGCACAATCACTTCCCTCGACCTGCTGGCCACACTGCTTCTTATACAGGCCAGGATGCCGTTGGCCTTCTTGGCCACCTGAGCACACTGCTGGCTCATATTCAGCCGACTATCCACCAATACTCCCAGGTCCTTCTCGGCCAGGCAGCTTTCCAGCCACTCATCTCCCAGCCTGTAGCTCTGCTTGGGGTTGTTGCAGCCCAGGTGCAGGACCCGGCACTTGGCCTTGTTGAACTTCATGCAGTTGACACCAGCCCATCGCTCCAGCCTATCCAGATCCTCCTGCAGAGCCTTCCTGCCCTCGAGCAGATCGACACACGCACTTAGCTTGGTGTCATCTGCAAACTTACTGAGGGTGCACTGGACACCCTCATCCAGGTCATCGATAAAGATATTAAAGAGGACCGGCCCCAGTACCGAGCCCTGGGGGACTCCACTAGTGACCGGCCTCCAACCAGATTTGACTCCATTCACCACAACTCTCTGGGCCCGGCCATCCAGCCAGTTTCTAACCCAGCGAAGCGTACGCCAGTCCAAGCCCCGAGCAGCCAGTTTCTCGAGGAGAATGTTGTGGGGAATGGTGTCAAAAGCCTTACTGAGGTCAAGGTAGACCACGTCCACAGCCTTTCCCTCATCCACCAAGCGCGTCACTTGGTCATAGAAGGAGATCAGGTTCGTCAAGCAGGACCTGCCTTTCATAAACCCATGCTGACTGGGCCTGATCGCCTGCTGGCCCTGCAAGTGCCGCGTGATGACCCTCAAGATAATCTGCTCCATGAGCTTCCCCGGCACTGAGGTCAAACTGACAGGCCTATAGTTCCCCGGGTCTGCCCTGCGGCCCTTCTTATAGATAGGCGTCACATTGGCTAGCCGCCAGTCAACCGGGACCTCCCCCGATAGCCAGGACTGCCGATAAATGATGGAAAGCGGCTCAGCCAGCTCCTCCGCCAGTTCTCTCAGTACCCTTGGGTGGATCCCATCCGGCCCCATCGACTTGCGCACATCCAAGCTCCGTAGCAGGTCGCCAACCATTTCCTCATGGATAGCGAAGGCCACATCCAGCTCCCCATCCCCTTCCACCAGCTCAGGGCACTGGGTGTCCGGAGAACAACCGGTATTGCCGCTAAAGACTGAGGCAAAGGCGGCATTAAGCACCTCAGCCTTTTCCTCATCCTTAGTAACTAGGTTTCCCCTCGCATCCAGTAAAGGATGGAGATTCTCCCTAGTCCTCCGTTTCGCGTTGATGTATTTGTAAAAGGATTTTTTGTTGTCTTTAACGGCAGTAAACATTATGAACATTAAGGTTATCCAGTAGATTTTGGATTAGGCCCAACAGCCAAGTCAAAAGTCAGAGCACTAATACATACACAGCAGATCTTTTTTTGTTGTTGTTGTTGCTACCTCAAATGAAATTATAATTCATTACAATTCCTTATATTAACATGCTGAACAAGTGTCTTAAAGCAGTAGCTTACTCAAACTTTTACCTGAAGTTCTAACTAAACCGCCAGTTACCCAAGACTTCTGATATCTAAGTCAAGAATTTGAAACAGAGGGAGTAGTAAAATTATTTGGGCTATCATCTACAGATTGGACTAGACAACCTTCTGATCTGTTTCACCTCAAATTACATAGACTTCTTTAAAACTGAAGTTGTACTGCCTTGTGCCTGAATACTTTGAGGGGAGGCAGAGTTTATATAAAGAAAATAAAACAGTTTCTGCATTGAAAGATTTTGTTTATGAAAGCATTACTAATTTCAATAGAAATCTCATGAGATAGATCAGGCCTTGAACTAGACAGGTGAAATAATGAGAAATGACACTGAAAATGAATGGGGAGAGCAGAAAGAAAAGACTGCAGAAAACAAAAGGACTGGAGAACACTATGTTAGGAAGAACACGACTTGCAAAACATTACTTTAAAAAGAAAAATCATATTCAATAAGAAAAAGTTAAAAGTGGACTAAAGACTTGAACTTGTCACTACAGGACAAAAGTTGATAAATAAGAGTTTTGGGAAGAGACCTGGTATTGTAGGAGGTTGAATGAGTTCCAAAAAGAAAAATGACCTCTGATTAGTAAAAGGCATTACAAATCAAAGATAAAATGAGAGTGCAAAGGGGCAACAGAAAACAAAAAATAAAAAATGGGGAGTAGCAGAAAGGAAGGATGAAAGCATAACTAGAATGGCTTGAAGAAGCAGAGCCAGTAGTCTGCCTCCTGAGGGGAGGAGATGTGCATGTGACGTAATGAAAATGATTGATAGGAAAGTGGTTTGCATAAAAGGAAGAGACAAATACAGAGATGAAGATAAAAAGGAAATGTAAGGGAGAGCCTATTTAGAGAGTTATCAATTCAAAACCTTAATCACAACTTTGCTTACAATATGCATTTGTTTCTCAGATGTTTCGAGCTGTTCTACACAAACTAAGTTTATCACAAAACTAGTTTCTCTCAAGGTTGCTTAAGTGAGATTTTTTTCCCATGCTTTATAAAAAACAAAAGCAAAGGTTGCCCAATCAGTGTGAATTTCAATGATTCCATTACAAGAAATGTCCAAAAATGAAAGATTTTGTCAAGCAATAGCTCACAAAACAATAATCCTCTAAAGTGCCAATTATTTTTATATTATATTATTATATTATATTATTAAATTATATTATTAAAAAAAAAGAAAAAACTCTAATGACAATTATTTATTTTTCAAAGTCTTCCTTTAATCTCAAACATGAACAAAAAATCACAATCAAATTAAAGAAACAAGTCTCTTCTTTACATTTTTATAAATGTAAGGAAAATATCAGTTCCTCATTTTACTAGCTTCACAAATATTACATGAGTTAATAACTCGTTATTATTTTGAATTTTTTTTTGCAATTGAGGAAAGGAAAACTGTTGCCTATAGTTTAAAAATAAAAAATAAATCAGGACTATATTCCATCGTGGTTGGGAGCATCAAATAAAAAAGTTAACATGGACTTCTATCATACTTTCCCCTTTTGTGAAATAAGGCTAGACTACTTTTGTCTCTGTTACATCTATTTCTGTTACTCAAATTGCAAGTTCCTGGTGGAAGAGTCTATCTTGCTATTTGTCTGTGGAGTGCCAAGCAGAGTGACAATTTAGTCTTACCTGGAGCTTCTAAAATAAATAATAATTATTGAAAAGAATACCATGAAGCTGTCTTCAAAGCTGTCCACAAATGTCCACATATTCAAAAGTGCTGTGAATAGCAAATATTTATTTGGTGTATTCCAGACAAATCAGAACAAACCCATTGTGTTATAAGACATTGGAACCAAAAATACCTTGTATTGCAAATGGGTCCACAGTGAGGATCCATTATTTTTCTTCACTGTCGTAGTCTGGAATCATTCCTAATCCAAAATCATAAACTTTTATTATTGCCATGTTTTTAAATGTTGGCCACCTCAGCATATTTTCAATGTAATTATGAGTTGTGAGATTGGTATTTTAACATGCAATATATCTGTATAATTGCAATCTATACCTCAAAGCTCACTTTTCAACTGCTAAATTGAACTACAAACTTCTGTGGTATTGCTTATGGAAAATTCCATATGCTTTTTAGGGCTTTTGACATAGATTCCTTCATGTTTTCCAAACAAAAGGTTCCCAGACTTTACCAAGAGACTTGTTAGGGAAATAAGTAAATAAATAAATAAATAATTTCACTGCTTTGTTTTCTGAAGGTATAGCTCTCATAATAAAGGAGAAAAATCATTTCTGCCAAAACAATGCCACTGTGCAGACTTTCCATCTGTAAGCTGATAGGTGCCAGCAAGCATCCTATCTTTGTAAATATAACACAAACTTAAAAAAGTAGCAACCACAGTTAAAAAAAATGAGGCAGTTATTGATAAATGAACTGAGCCATAAGAATAATTTTATAAAGCAATGGTAATAAAGAAATGCACTCACAAAGATGACCTAACAGTTTATAGAATTTCTTTTCTTTATCTTCCTGAAATCCTCAAGATGGTTTTTCTGTGGAGGACAAAGACAAAGAAAAAAACAAATTCACAGTACAAGAAATGCATATTAATTTATAACGTACCGCTTAATAGTTTCAGCCAATGGTAACAGCAGGGCTCAAAGCCTTGTGAACTGCTATCAAAAACGGTTAGCTTTTCTGCTGAAAATGTGCGTGAATATGCAGTGGTACAAAGCTGAAAAAAAAAAAATATCTGGAAGTCTCTGATCTCAGGTTACTAGAGTTCTTCTTTTTAAAGACTTGCTTGACCTTACAATGGTGTGTCAGCAAATTAGATTTAGGCAATTCTTTTCCCAAGAGCTCTAATTATGGTTCATATGTATATTCAGCAATTCATTAAAAAAAAACATATATTGTAACAACATTAGTGTATGCTGATTTGCATATACATCAAATAGAATCATAATAACCAGAATTTACAGAATGATTTTAATTTTTTTGAAGCATTTTGTTTCATAAATACTTGTAACTATTATTCATAGATGATGTGCACTTTTTGAATAGTCTGAGCATGGGTAATTTACATTTGTTTTCGGAAGTGGCCAGCACAAATAACTTCTGCTCAAGAACATCTACTAATACGAAATATAATTCTAAAACAAAACAAAACAAAACAAAACAAATGGATTACCTGCAGGTCTGTGTTGTTTTCAATTCTTGTCTTGTCATGGTAATAAGACATCAGAAGTTTAATGTTTAATATACCCTGTAAAATTCAACAGCAGAAAAAGATTTGTGGATATTAAAATGCTTGCTACCTCAACATCTTCCCTTTAAACATGTATCTACCAGGTTGACAAATCAACATCACTTGTGCTGTTGCCTACTGCATTCTAGTTTCTGGGACTGACATTAGATGCTTGGAAGGACCATAGACATCTTCCTTCATACACAAAATAGCCCCTCAGAAGGCAATAATTGTTTTAGGTTGCTGGCAGCCCCATATTTGGAGTTACCTAGCTGATGTTGTGATATGTTGTCATACTAGTGGCCTAGCTGTGCTTCACCTTCGTTAACTCAAGTGTGAAATCTACAAGCTGCTGAGTGTCTCTTGCAATGTGATATTAGTTTGAGGTTTCCAGTGACCACAAGGAGACACTTAGCATCTTGTCAAGATGACTTTTTATTCATTTAATTTAGTAATCGGGTCAGTATTTAGGGCTTAAAAAAAAAAAAAAAAAGAATTTGAAGATACTAACTTGCAAGAAAGAAGCAGGACCCTCTTAATGCACATGGATTTAGACTGTAGCAGGTACTTCAAAGCTGATGGAAAGGACTGAAAGGCTTTTAAGCCAATAAGTTAAGTATCTGTGAAGAAAAGCCCCATATCTGCTGTTTGTCTACAGGTATACCTTACCAAGATTTGCAAGTCAGTGATATGGCTTCTCTCCCTTTTAGTGTGTTGCCTCTGGAAGCCCTCGGAAAGACAGATCTATTTATGGACTTATGCTGAATTTACTTGAAAAGAGCAGAGGAGGGTGCTGAATTAATGTTAGCAACAGAGGGAGTGAGCAACATAGCTAGCAACACCTACATTTTGTGTGTCTTCAAAACATGCTATAGTTACTGAGGTTTCTGAGCTCCTCAGTTAACTGAAAAAAAAACAAAAGTAAGAAAAAAGGAAGTAAGCATAAAGCCATAAAAGTCAGACCAAAAGGAGCTTTTCAGTGGCAGTTAAACAAAGGCAGCAGAAGTTTAGTTTAATAATAGAAAAAGTGCCAGAACCTTATCCTATAGAACCACTGCCTTAATGTAAGAGTGTGTGTAATCCTTCTAAAATTGTCATTAGAAGAGAATTTGTCACTTCAAACTGTAGTTACATTTACAGTAGAATATTTGTACAAGCTGGTTGCTGAAATACAGCTGTTTTGATTCCTTAGTAAGGAGAGGAAAAGCAAGAAGCTCAAGCCTGTATTTACCATGGCACAGACTCAAGATAAGCCTTAAAATTACTTTTTGGTGTCCAAACAGTGTGGTTTCCCCATCAAAAGGTTATTTGTTATAAAAGAGCTTTATTTGGCAAAATATTGGGAACATTCACTTTTTAATTAGAGACACAAACTTCTGAGCAGTCTGAGACCAGAGTTATGACATTTTGTGATGCTTCTTTTCCTGATTATAAAAGAAACAACAAGTGCAGCAGAATCTATTTCATCCCCTGGGAATTCCCTATAGGTCAGTTACACTATGAAAAAACAAACCATAATCTGTAACACCGAGTATGCTTTCTTAACTCTTGAGGACTTTTTTAAACCCTGTGGAGCAGGAGCTTAGCTCCTGGTGTTTTTTCTTTGTTTACCCTCATACTGCTAGAAATTTTAAAAACACGTTTAATTAATTTCCTTTTCTTATAGATGTATATCCTAATTTGTAGCTCCATATTTATTTTGAGTATTTCTGCATTTAATTTTATTAGTTAAGTGTGAGTGGATCAGATGACAGCTCAGGTGTCTTTTTTCTCTGTCCTTGAAAGAATGGGAGCTTTTCTTTTCTTTTTCTTTTTGTATATTTCTAATAATTCTTGTTTCTCCCACCTGGATATTGTGCTGAGTGATTGCAAATCTTCATGTAAAACAAATTAAAATATAGTTGACTCACTGAAAATTGTATCAAAATCTCTCCATATTAATAAATAATCACATTAAACAGTTCATGTATTTGAATAAATACTAGATTAAACCAGATATACTCTTTCTTAAAAATAATAATAATAATAATAAAAAAGAGGTGCAAACTATGAGATGCAGACTTTGGATGCAACAAATTACATTCTGTTATTTCATAGGATAAGGCCCAGTAAGCTCATTAAGTAAAACAACTATAGTGTGCATCTGCAGCAGTTTTTAATGAATGCAAGGTCAATATTGCCTGCCTTTACGGATTATAATTTTTGTGAGGAGGTCAGAGGGGCTTGTTACCTGCTCCAGAGCTCTGTATCTTGGAGTTTGCTCTCTTGGAGTGGGATTAGATGCAATGGTGGTTGTCCAGACTGTTTAGTTTTAGTTTTTGAGTGTCACAAAAGTTCTACTTTAAAAATCCCTCATTCCTGAAAGAGTAACATCTTGCAAACCACGTAGGAGAGGTTCAGTTGTAATGTTTCAATGTTTGTGAGAACCACATCTATATAAAAACTACTGTAGAATACTTCAGGCTGGGCTGCTAGGGAAAGATTTATTGGTCTGGAAGCAGTATGTCAGAGAGTTAGAAAGCCTTCATACAGTGGCAAAAGAACCTTTATCTCAGATTTAGTGTTACCAGCTTTATAAGAGGTATCTGTAGCTCTGGGCATTTCAGGAATAAAATACTGTAAAGCTACCGAAAGTGAAATTGTTTTCCGGTATGAGAAAAACACAGAAGTTGCTTGAAATTCATTTTGGGCGTCATGGAGAAACAACAAAAATACACAAAATCCTATGAAAAACCTGCTGTTCCTGTTTTCTAGAACTGTGAAATAGAACTACATCTAAAGGAGGGCTTGAAAACAGTAAGATAGGTTAACTATTTCCCACATGATCATGTATCATGCCTAAGCAGTTTGGCTTATCAAACTGAAAATGAGTTTTGGAGGCTCCAAAAGGTCCATGTGAGCAGAGATAATAGAATTAATCAAGGCAGTTTGCACAGGATTGAACCTGAAACACTACCTGAAGGGAAAAACAGATCTGCATGTTCCCCAGCTGATGAGAGTTTTAAGGCTCTCTTAACAAGAAAGATGTTTCACTGAATTCTTCATCAACACTTGAAACCAGAAATCTAACAACAACAAAAAAATATATTCTTGTACCACTGTTTAGGTCTGCAAAGGATTAACATCTTGAATAGTATGTGCACTGTGAATAAGTTCCAGCAGAAAACAGAAAGAAAGCCAACAAAGATAATCAGTACTATGGATCAGTAAACAGAAATGATGTAAACTAGGACTTCATCTGGGAAAAGTCAGTTGAAGAAGGCTCTGATAGAGGTCTATAAAAGTGAATGATGACTAAAACTTTTACAGGCAAAGAAGAAGCAACATGCAAAGAAATTATTTTACAAACAAAAGGAAATGTTTGCATAAACGAGAGAATTAAACTGTGGAACTTAATACCACAGGATATTGTGGAGGCCAAAATTGTAATGGCTTCAGAAAAGGATGAGACAACTTTCATGAAGAATAGGCGCATTTGTAATTATTTAACATGATGGTTTATGCCCATCCTCTGACATAAGATATCTTTTAACTACCGACTGCCAGGAGCTGAGAGACAACGGTAAGTGAAAGACCATTTTAGAAAGACTGAAGAATCAGCACATGAAAAAAAACAGGCCAGCTGAGGTCATAAAAGCAAAATCAGGATACTGTATGGCTATATCAAATGCTCAAATAGTGCACACACTTACAAAGTTAGGAAGGTATGAGGATCCAAGGCAACAGAAATGCAGTCATATCCTGCTACTCATCATGGATGCATTCCTGCAAAGTGTGACAGTCAGTGATATGAGAGACAGCAAAGCAAATTATACAATAAAAAAATTACATATTCAGGGATCGTACACTGAAACATAAAATCTTTCCCACTTGCTTTCTTCAAACCTGATGTTATGAGAATTGCGATACTTTCAAAAATGCTCAAATTAGCCATGCCTTTCTGTAAAAATCTCTTCCGTCTCTACAGCACAATTCAAGGTCTCCATCTACCTCAAGCCATAGAATCATAGAATTATAGAATATCCTGAGTTGAGACCCACCAGGATCATTGAGTCCAGGTCCTAGCTCCACACAGGACCACCGAAAAATCAAACCATACATTTGAGGGTGTTGTTCAAATGTTTCTTTAACTCCAGAAGGCCTGGTGCCATGAACACTTCACTGGGGAGCCTGTTCCAGTGCCCAGCCACCTTCTCAGAAATCCGTAGGCTTTTAGCTTTTTCCCTTCTGGTGAGGTGACACGATAGTACATACTCACTCATCTTTACAGTCTTGGCCTAATTTGCCCCATGACAGAGCTTCTTTGCCATGTACTTTCTTTGACAAGAGAATATAGCATGGTCAGCGGACGGAAAATGTGCTCTGGGAGAAGAGCGTTCCTCTTCTAGGGATCTAATAGTATCCTGCAGCACATACAGGGAGGTCATCTACAAAATGGAGCCAGACTCTTGGCAGCGTTGCATCACTAGAGCATGAGAGATAAAGGGCACAAGCTGAAACAGAAGAGTCTCAGACTGGGCACAAGGCAAATGAATAAATCATTGTGTAGACAGTCAAGCTGTGAAGCAGCTTGCCCAGCAAAGTTGTGCAGGCTCCATTTGTGAGAGTTTTCAAGACCAGACAGGTTAAAAACATGGGCAATCTAATCTGATTTTACAAACTGACTCTGCTTTGATCAGGAGGCTGGACTAGAGATCTTCTGAGGTCCCTTCCAGACTGAGGTTTCCTATGATTTTACATTTGATTTGACATTCTCATGAATTCGGTCCACATTTATAATATATAATGTAATAGAGGCAGGAAGCACATGCTATTTAAGACCAGTCTAAATACACAAAGATAGTATATTGCTTCTTGGGCGTAATTCAAAATGACTGAGTGGCTTAATGATTTTTTCAATGGTAGGAGGTTTCCAGAAGGGTAAAGAATGGAAAAATTAATGAAGGGGTAAACAGCAAAACTACTGATAGACAAGACATACAGCATGTTGTGGTACTGCAATCCTTTCTCTCCCTACTCCAAAAGATGATTTCATTGGAACTCAGTGATAGATGTCTTGGCCCGTGGATGATTCACAAGGAAGTTCTACAGCTCTGAGGATCCCAAAGTAAGAATGGAGAAAAAAAGTGTAGATAGAATTAATACTGTTAAAAATAGTCTTTAATTTGGTATAAATAATAATTTTTAAATATAAATTCAGTATAAATAATTAATGTAGTTTCCCTTTACAGCTGAAGGTCATAGCAGAAAAAGTCTAGGGAAAGGTCTGTCAAGATGAAAGTGTTATGAAAAGTTTATTTCCTATAAAATATCACGGTGGGATACAGTGGATGGGACAGGTTCATGACCCATGTTTTCTTCAGTCCATTCGTCAGCAGTCCGTGAGTTTGCCAAAGATATTTTTAAGAGTTGCTATTTTTGTGGGGAGAATTTGGAGTTCCTATATTTTAAATGTGTATAACTGACAAGCATCATGAACTCTAAAAAACAGAGGTAAACTTCTATATTTTTACATTTACATTTTCCATATATATTTCACATTTTACAGAAAGTAAACTTCTGTATTTTTGAAGCTGAACACTAGAAAAAGAAAGAAAAGGCATATACTGTCAGGTGACACTCAGGCAGAGCAGAAGAAAAACCTTATTTCCTTCTGAGACTTTAAAACACACAGCTAGTAATCAATAAAGCAAAACAGACAGTACAGTAAAATATCAGTGGTAGTTTGAGAGTTCAGCTTGATAAAATTGAATATGTAATTGGGAAAACCAAGTTAAATATATATACCTCAAACAATTCAGAATATCATGAACTTCATGAATTTATATAAAAGTTTGGACATACATTGAGCAAAAGGAAATTTCCAAACTTCTTTACATTACATTAAATATATAGCTGAAACCTCTGAGCTTGTACAATCACACAAATAAGGGTTTATCACACAGATTTATTCAAATCTGTCACCATCACTTCAGCCAAGACAGAGGCAGATGATTTTTCTTACTTAAATAAAACTTGCTGAAAAATAGAAGAAAAAATTACCATTGGGGAAAAAAAATCAGGATGATTTAGCATTTAAAACTTTATTTTGTTTTTCTTTCTTTGTATGGCAAAAGTGAAATCCTACACACAGACATAAAAGACAGTGGCAAAGAAGATATTGTACTATATCAGCTTGCACTAGAACAATGTAAAACAAATTAGGATGCATTTTTGAAGTGAGAGATTTATTTCCTTGCCTTCACACAGCAACATGGAATTCTTACTATTCTATTTTTTATATGAAAGATGATATTTGCTTAGTGATATCTCAGCTTGCAACCTATCAGAATTGAATTTTCAGCTGGCATCATCACTATTGAACTGATTTGCTTACCAGATATATCCTTAAGGTGTTGTGTGCCCAGTGATTTTTATCTACGTGTTAGTAATATAGATCACCGATAACAGTGAACATTCTCAGAGTCTCTCAGGTAGGATAATAAATCTGTCACAATAGATCCTGAAGTGGAATATGAGCCATATGGTAAGCTAATAAAAAATGCAAAAAAAAAAAAAAAAAAAAAAAGCAAATGTTGTTTATCAGGGATCATAAAAACATTGATTTCTGGATGTTTCAGAAAATTCGACTGGGATAGAAGGCTGTCCCTTCATGATGCACATATACATTCCACTATCACCAGGTGCTACCTGCACTAAAGAGAAGTTACACAAGTAAATTATAAGCTCAGGAAACCTGCTTAAGTAATTTATTTTAAGGAATTAAATATGAATGTGATTATAACCTGTGACATTAGTGCAAGAAGCACTTGCAAGGCCTTCCATGTGTAATCAATGGCTACAACCCTGTGAATTTACTAAACCATTCTACTACAATATCAATGATTTGAATAGCCACCATTGAAACCAGAAAATATCAGCAATGCTGAAGAAAATGTTTACATGTATCTTCAGAAAAACAATAACTGGTTACTTTGATGCCAACCAAGCAATGTTTCAGGTTGGCACATGGAAAGTGTGCTAAAATTTTACTTCATGTTTTGTGTTGATCTATACACAACCTGTTTTCTCTTTTCCCTCATCCAGCTTCTAGTCCACGGGATTAGAATGTCTTTCATTCTCACCTAGCCTGAGATTATTCTTAAAATAGGCTCTATTCATCAATGTACCACAAAGCCAATACAAAATGCTAAGCCTTCTGTGAGTTTACACGTTCTCATTACCAGTTAAGTGGAAAATGAAGATTCAGAACATTTTAAGGATATCACCAAACAAGCATATTTTGAATCTTATTTCTTCTGAAGACTTGTGTTAAAACTTGAGAGGTTTCTGAACCTCTCAAAGGATGTCCAGAGTCCATCATCCCTAAAATGATTAGAAGATCATTTCCTTCCTGTTGGTCACCAAAACTGTGAGTCAGAGCCAAATAGGAAACTGATCATAACTAAACTTGCTGGTAAACATGGTAGCAAGACATTGCAAAGGTCACCTACCTTCCACCTATTGATTCTGCAAATCAAGGAGCTCACAAGCTGCTGAAAGTAAATCCAAATCCTATAAACACCACAAACATGAGAGTTCTAGTAAATAATTCCTGTCAAAGACAAGTCTATAAACAACTTATTAAAACATGTCAAACTGTCAAACATCGTTTATATTTTCAGTACCCTTTCCTGTACAGGAGATAAATCATGGACTTGATGATATTACACTGCAGAATGCTGCTGGACATCATGGTTCTTTTACAAATGTCCTTAAGAACTTTGGACTAAGAGGAAGGATTTGGCAATTGTATTTCCAAATATACATTTCTCTGGACAGATACCTAAGGAATACAAATTTGGAAAAGTTATGATATTGTATGCAAACTGTCAATTCTACCATCTAGTGATTACTATTTTTGACTATACAGTGCTTGTCATACCTTGTTAGAGGGCTTCCTCCTCAAGCAACATAAACCAGTCTTGGAAACAGGTGTTCTGATAGAACAAGCAGAGATGAGATTTAGTGTCAATAGTGCTGATAAAATTCTAGCGTAGCCCAGTTTCACTGAAGTCAGCTACTGAAAGAAATTTAAGGAATAGTTATGCTTGACTGGTGACACTTGCAGGAAGATATGCCTATCAGTTAAGATTATTTCACCTGTATCAAACATTCTTAACTACCATGCAACTTTCACAATGTTCAACAACGCTTCCATAATAAATCTGCATGATTAACTCAGTAATCAAATTTCTGAATGAAGGGCTCCCCCAAGACCTACTACTTTGTAATCAGTGCTACTTTACCTAGTAAATCCTAAAAATTTATGTATACAAATGGCTTTACATTTCCAATTGTCTGGTTCCTGAGCTGAGGTCAGCAAACATATCACAATGATCCTCAGTATTTATCCTAACGGAAAAACTAAACCAGGGATATTTTAGTCCTGAAGAGAAATCATGTGGATGAGCTCATATCTCTATGAAAAAAATCTCTTTCCCTCCAGAACAGGGATGGGATACATCTACACTACCCTTAGGGAATGGCCTAATGGGAATAGCCACCTGTGCAAGAATAACCAGGCATTTGTCTGTCAGCTGGATGGCAGAGGGTAAGTTATGCCAATGAGTATATTAAAAATTAAATAGGAAAGACAGCTGTAATCCAGTGTTCAACTCCATGCTTCAGTCCCATTTTATTTCACAGCATAAATATAGGCTTAGAGACCAACTTCGTTGTTTGGAAAGTAAAACTACTATGACTTTCTTTCTTTCTCTCAGAACAGACAGAAAATTATAGTTTAAAAAGGTAGCAACTGGTAGGAAGTCATAAAAACAATCAAAAGCTTTATTCAGGAACATAATCTAAATTCTGGAATCAAAGAATTATCATATTTGAGGGGAATTCATAAGGCCATCTAGGGCAGCCTCTTGCTCAAAGTGGGGTCAGCAATGAACATGGACCAGGCTAAGGTTGCCTGCTGAAGTGTATTGGAATCTCTTTGAAAGCCACTCTCAGCTGCCAGATGTATTGCGATAACACCAAGCAAAAGACAAAAGCCCAGATTTACCCAGTAGAAGGAAATACCTGTGTAAGCAATGTATGCACCCTGAAGATTTTAAAACAAGCTTTTGTCCTATCTACAGCTAAGGATTGCTCATCTGTTTAGTATAACAGCCTTCATACATAGTTGATCCCCCCTGAAACAAATAGCTCTTTGAGAGTAATAAGCAGTGCATTAAACTCAAATCCAATTCCTTGGCTTTCAATACTATTGAGTATTCTGCCATCCAAATATTAAACGTGCAGCTGCTGCACTATAAGAGTGCCAGAAATTTATGGTCAATAAAGATCTGCCACTCGAGGCTAACATAAACGAAAAACAAGCCATCTGCCTAAAATCCAGAAAACTGCTTCAAACATACGCCTCAAATCCTTGGGCAGAACATAAAGATCTCACATCTTAATGGCATTTAGTATAGGTAGCCAGTAGTATCCTAAGTAAGAAATGCATTTTTAATCCCACAAAAGTAATGCCAGGATTTACCTTACTTCAGTTATACTGGACTAAACTCATCTGCAGCCAAAGAAGTCACAGAAGGTGTACACATCTTATGCATAAGCAGAAGTAACTTTTTGAAGAGACCTTCAGATCAACATCCACATTATTAAACTGTGGAATGTGTAGCAATGTAAGAAACACCAAAGAAATTCTTCAGGCTGCTCCAGACTATGCATTAGCTTTTCTGAAAATATATAGTGTGTTACATTTTTGAATGCCTATTGTAGGAGAGAAGGAGATTTTTTTCATACATAATTACATATATAAATGTTATTTTATCAGCTTTTGAGTTATTTCCAATATATATAAGGCATTTTTGTTCATTTCTGCATTTAAGAGCTAGGAGTTGTGTAGGCAATGGATCTACCATTTACATAAAAGTTCCTTCTTACCCTAGAATGAACCAAAAGATGGAATATTTCTATCCTTTCCACCAGAAGTCATGAAACGAGAGGAAGAAAAAAGACTGTAAGAACTGTGTTACACCTGTGGAAGTCAAAGTCTCTATTAAAAAGTTAGAAAGACTAGCATTCTTTTCATTATGAGGAATTATGGAACAATACTGCTTTTTCAATGACAGACTTTAATGATTCTACAGAAATATAATGAGGATAATAACTTCCATCAAACCTTTTTAATGATTCAAAGTTTAAAAATAAAGCTTAAGAAGTTACAGTTGGAAAAAAAAAAGTAAACATAATAAAAAGAATAAATCAGCTCACATCCTAAAGCAACATATGCTTTATTCTTTTGTTTAATATAACTTTTGTTATCAAAGTTTCCTATGCTTTAGTAATGCAAATCATTGCTACTATACAGATCTTAAAAACTGATAACTATAAAATCCATCTTAATTTGGGGTTTAGCAACATATTTATATGTGAGTATTCACACATACCATGAACCAATTTGCCTTCATAGAAATAAGTTATGTTACAACACCAGGACACAAAGTTATTTTGTTATCAAACTTCTTTTTTCTTCTCTAAAAAGAGATATTTTAAAGATTTATTTATTTTATTTAATTATTTATTTATTTTACTGCTTGTCATGTAGGACAGAGTGTGTAGTTATCAGGTAAAATATACAATTGTGCAATTCTGACCTTGCTGCAATCAGCCTAACATGGCTAAAGTTTTCGTAAAGAAATCTCCTAATGTGATATTATTTATGGTCATCCCCGCAGGGGCTTTTTCGTGATGTTTAAACATGGAAGAAAAAGGTCACATGGCCATCTAGTGTTTACTGTGAGAAATGCAAGCGATCAACTTCAGAACATTATCTCCGTTTGCAACTTCACAGATCTCCCTTAACAGTTGAAACACTTTCAGGGTTTACCGATGCAATCCGAAATTCTGTAACAAAGAAAATCGTAGTAAACGGGCTTATTTTGCAGTTTCAGTTATGTCCGTTAACTGTATTGTTGTTTCTAGACTTTCACAGCACACTCATCTGTAAGGAGCAGAGATACTGGCGCATGCACCACAGATTTTCAGAGGCTCTCTCAGGACTTGAATGAATAGATTGAATTTCAGTAGCAGTTAAGTGCCTAACTGTGTTTGGTTATGTAAATAATATAAGCTGATAAGCTGATACCCCAAATTATTGTTCAAAGCAAGATAAAGATTTCTTGCCTTTTTACATTATAGCAGGTTTGCTGACGACTACATACACACTGCTCTGAGACAGGGTTATGCCCAGAAACCTGGCAGCTCTCTGCCATACAATACACCAGGCATACCCTTGCATATAGCATCCAAGAACATGCTGCAAGTCTCACGTCTGGTCTTGCTTTGTGGACAGATTCAAACTGATAGCATAAAAGATAAAGACAGCCTTAATAGGATTCTTTGGCTTCAATTTGACCTGGTGCTGAACCAGAGCAACAACTATTTGCAGATCTATAAGTCAAAGCATGCTTGTGTCTGTCAGTACGTGTCAGGGTGGAGTTATGACAAACAATTGTTACAGTTATATGGCAATGTTTGCCTGTGCATTTTATAATGTATTCAGTGCAATGTTTTGTTTCCTTTGAAGGCAATAGGAATTTTACCATTGACTTCGGCTGCATTATATTTCTAATGAAATTAATTTGTTTGTGCTTATATAGATTTATTGTATTAGTTGTCCTTCACAGAAGTGTAGAAATAAATTCATAAAATGAGTTAGGTTGGAAGGGACCTCCAAATGGCGCCTCACTCAATGAGCTGGAACGAAGGAAGAACCCCTTCTGCCATCAGAATACTTCCTGACATCACTCAAAAACTCAGACTGAATCCTTTTTGCAAACTGACAATATTTTCAATACACACTCCCAACTTCAGCATGCTTTGCCTGTCACTACTTGGTTCCACAGAGAAAGCAAAGGTACCGACTGAAATAATTTGGAAAAATAGACTACCCATCCTGGTGTAAGAAATCTCTCATGAATGCAACTTTTAATGCTTCTGAAGATGCAAGAGACACAGCTAACTGTCTCATCAGTACATGTTCATTAGCAATGGCCCTTTTGGGCTTAGTGAATTTTAATTAGCTCTACCTTTGTCGCTGCAGGGTGTGCTGCCAATGACAGCTGAGTTCACTAGCTTGCTGACACTGGGTAAACACAGTGATGTCTGCCACTGACACGGATCTCTTCTGTGCTCATAAATGTGGGTTCTTGTCCTACCTCTGCCTCATTTGTTAATTATAGCCACCGAGAATTATGCCACCAAGCTTTATTTGAAGGTACTTCCAGCATAAAGATGGAAGAAATTAAATGACATTGTAGTTAATGAGGGATCACCTGAGCCCTATAACAATTTCTACCAGCATATGGGATCTGGTGGGCTATTCAAGAATGTAGAAGAAATATCTGAGGTGATTTAATTCATTAAATAATTCCCCAGGTACTCACTAAGTACTACATATACATAGGTCATATTGTTCTCCTTTTCTTTTTTCCAGTGTACAATTAATGAGATGGCACACAGAGGAGTGGTTGGATTTAAATGTAAGAAGAGATGCCATATATGCAAATGTCCTGGAGGAAGCTCAGACAGCTATTCCCCAGGACAAACATTAGTGCAAAGTAGCACAACAACATTATGCAGCCTAGGTAACTGGATTTACCCCACATGAAAGCAAAGTAAACTGAGACAAAGAAGATATATCTTAAAAACCATCTCAGGGGTTGGACACATCTTCTAATAGATTTAGTGAAAGATTTATCTAAGCCCCTTCGATATTTTGAAAAATATCACCCCATCATGCAAAAATTTATTCCTATCACATTTCAAAAGACCAGATTCAGTCCTAAGAGAGCTACAAAGTCCAGTTTGCTGTAAAGAAAATTGTAGGACTTGAATATTATGGGAATACTACAAGCACTCCTGATTATGTGCAATATGTTCAGTATACCCTCTAGCTCTTGTCATTTCAGTATATAGATACAAGATGGTGGAGAAAGCATAGAAACTACTTTGAGATTGTCCTTGCTGCACTAGAAGTTATACCACATGAAGGCAAGTTCTCACCCAAACAAGAACACTGACACACGTGATCAGAGAACAACTCTGGTTCTTCTGTTCTCCTCCTCTGGACTTCAGTGAAAACAGCTCTATTTTCACATAGAAATATTCAAGTACATATATAAAGAGATCAATGAGATAAAGTTGCCATTTTAAGTAATTTAAGCTTTTCAAATGTCTCGCTGTAATTGTATTTGAGGAAAAAAAGACCATGCAACAATTAAAGGGTGAATCCTGGTACAGTCTTACCTCAAATTCATATCTGAGTCCCTTATTGCCACTCTATCAGAACAGTTCATAATCTCTCTACATTCATCAGTACTCTGTACCAGTCTGAAATAGGGAAATATTTGCAGATTTTCACTGTGGATGAAAGAGAGAGGCATGGGCTGAGATCCATGACAGAGAGGACAACTGAACAAAAATCTTTTCAGTCACAAAGTTCAGAGTAGCAGTATCTTTCAAGCTTCTGGTTCACGCTTGATGACTGTTGTATGGTATAAAACACATAGATGAAAATATACTTGAAGGAGAAATTAAATTATTTATTTCATGAAATTATCTTCCACTTTCTTATTTACTGAATCTTCCCCATTTTCACAAGTAAGCCTAAAGCTTTCATAACCTTACTACTAGTTTGACAGAAGATTATTACATAACATTTAACTTCCTTAGTTGATTCAAGGATTTCCTGATACCTTTTGAACTGCTACTTGATACCATTTTGCAAATGAAATGGCTTAGGGGATTGGTAACATGATACACAGCGTTCACTTGCTGGTCTATGGTTGTCATCTACCTTCTGTCAATACTGATTACAGTAATGTGTAGTTGCTTGCAGAAAATGAATTGGAATTCCAGCTCTGCCTGTTAACTGACAATAACTCTATCAGAACCTACCCTGACAACTGATATCTAGGTTGTGATGCCTCAATGAAATGAGTTAAACAAAAAGTACTGGACTCCATTTTTATCCTTCTGGGACAGGATTGGATCACAAGATAATTTGTGGAATTACATACTACCCATATAGTGGCTAGTCAATGACCAAATAAGGAACTTCACTTTCCAGGATTGTCAATCTATCACCCTTCAGGAGCATTAAGTTCACTTAAAAAAATTAACTTTAGCAGAAAAGGATGTTATTGCTTTTACTGAGGTCACTGAAAGGGTAATACCATTCTCAGTGATGCTAATGTGAAGGTACAGGGGTGACATGAGTTAATTGCCCAGTTACCATTCTATTATTGATTTATACTCTCTTGACATTTACAGAGAAATAAGATAGAGTTTACAAATACACACTCACAAAATATTAGCTACAGAAACTACTGTAAATAGTCGGACTTCCTTTTGTTAAAATAGTTTTATGCAAAGGAATGAAATTAAGAAAGGACAATTTCTTCTCTAAATTTCCTTCTGTAAAGCACTAAGGGAAATAAATGGTTTAGTGATGGGACTTGGTAGGTAAGGGTGATGGTTGTACTTGATGATCTTAAAAGTCTTCTCTGACCTGAAGTTTATGATTCTATGAAGCATAAAAACTATAATTAGTGGTTTTGAATGAAAGCAGGGAAAGGGAATTTGTCTACTGAAATGGTTTACTCTTCTAATAGGTATGTACATACGGAAACGTTCTGCCTCTCTGTCTAGCATAATTGTCCTAATTAAGGCCCACAAGAGGGTTGCATAAATACATATTAGGCATACATGTTACTTTACATATATGTATGTGTCAAAAACAAGGTGACATGAATATAAATGCATTAGTACAAATTTGCTTGTTTGAACTCTGACAGTAGCTCCTACTAAAGCACATAAATAGCTTAAAAGACTTGAAAGAGTTTCTTTTGTCAAGTCTGTTTGGTCTGGTAACTTGGTTTGGCCTCTTTTGTTCATTCACAAATCAGTATATGAGACTTTATGAAACCAAGACTTCTCAAGAAGGCTCATACAAAATTTGCTTCAGTAATAGGGATTGTTTAAAATTCACACTTCTTAATCTCCTTCCCTGTTTTGGAAAACACTGGTAGAGAAATAAGCCTGAAATTCAAGTCATAGTACAAATCTCCAGCCCTGAGACTCAAACAAGATAACGGAAGACGAATCTGATACGCACTGATAGTTAGATGCAACACAAGTCCAGAAAAAGTAGGTTCCAATGCACACAGTTCAAATCAAGCCCCTGAAAAAATATATCTTGGGTCTACTTGCATGCATGTTCTGCACACTTCTCTGAAGTCCTAGACTAGAGCTGTCAAGTATGCAGCTTTGTCCCTAGGAAGCCTGGGGCCTCTTTTCTTTATTGTATGAGTCTGGCCTTCTCCCAGGAACTTCTATTTTTCCCAGTGTCAGGAACATACCGTTTTACCAGCTATGTGAATAAGGAACTGGAACAAAGAGAGCCTACAAAACTTGGCAAAACATCACACAGTAAGTCTGAGAAAGCAGAAGTAGCACATCTATACAAATGTATAATTATATATATATATTTGTATCCGAAGGATTATATATATATATAATCCTTCGGATACAAATCAGCTGTTCCATAATGATGGTAGCATAGAAAATAGACAAGCAACTCTTCCCAAGGACATCACTCTTGGAGCCTCCAGTGTATCATAAGTAAAGAAATTTCCTTTTAAGGTACTCTTTCCCAGCATGTTTCTTTTGTTTTCTGTCTTTTGTATTACAGTGGTAAGGCAATGAAACTCAGCTATTTTGTGATGGGTTTGATGCATCTCCATTTCTTCCAACTGTCTCCAAATCACCCAATTTAAGAAGTCTTTTTGTTGGCTTTGTTGTTGTTATTGCTGTTTGTTTGGTTGGTTTGTTTTGTTGGTTATTTCTCATGAAAAGGTGGATGCTTTCAAATTCACTCATGTTAGAATGCTATCAAGCTACACACACAAATTCCCTAGGAAAAAAAATTAAAAAAAATATTGAGTACTTAAGTAAAACATCCTACTCTCAGGCTGGCAAAAACATGCATCAATCTTTCTTATCCCTTGAATGAAAGCATTTGTTTGTACAAATCAATATGAGAAAAATACAAGAGAAACTAACAAGTATTAATTTACATTGTGTGATATGGCGACCTTGATATATTTCCTGAGTTTAGTGACTGAATTTTACTTATGATTTAATAGGTAAATATATTGTCTCTTACCTATCATAAGTGATGTTTGCTTCTACACATTTTATTAAGCTATTAGTTTTATGTAAATTATGTAAAAAAATTGCAATGTAAGTTTCATCATCTATAATACAAGAATGCCTATGCTGCAAGTATGCTTTAGCTAGACTTAAGGGAGACTGTTATGTCACATGGTTCTTACTAGAAATGTAAATGTCAAGATGACTTTATAGCTATGTTAAATATTAGTGTTAATACAAACTTATTAAAATGCTATTCTTCTCCACTCTTCTCCACTTTTATACTACATTATAAATTAAAATTGTCCTGTACTTTTAACATAAATATGAACATAGTGGAGTTTGATCATATCTTCTGAATGTTGCCATGCTCTTTACCTCTTCAGATTTGCTATCATTCAAGTCCAGATCTCTCAAAATCATCCAATTAAAAAGCAAGCAAATTAAAATAAACATATATTTAAGTTACACTGGTTCATTTTGACACGGTTATGTCAGGAGTGGTTGGTGGCAGATCTCAGGTACTGGTAGCTTTCACCTGAGGGGGCGGGAAGTTTAGGAAGATGTGCTTGGAACAAGGGGAGGAGTGTAGGTAGTGTTTCACTGTAGGTCTGTACCTATGCTGAAAAGAAAAGGTGGGAATCTACAAATGGAATAAATTTGAAAGCTTCTATTAAACAATTCAACCTCCAAAAATAGGCTTCAAAACCTATCTGTACTTCTGTAAATCCAGTACCAAGCACAACACATTCTGTGATTCTATGAAAAATAGCTGGTAAATTAAAAATTTGTGGAAAGTTGAATTGTCTCATTGTTGCCTCTATGTGAGTGTAAAAAAGCCCAGACAGACCAATTAGTTTAACTATTGTTATTAACCCGGACAGAAGGGATTTGTTTAAATGGTTCATTAGACTTCTTGAGTGCTATTTTTTTCCTGTGGAGCCCAACTGAAAACATTGCAGAAGTTTTCATCAGTTGTTGTCATGGAGATTGAATAATTCCCAATTCTCAGTAAAAATTCATTTTCATCTGCCATATCTACACTGTCAATATCAATGTATACACACTGTTTATCAGTAAATGCAGTGTGAGTTACACTCATTGGCAAAAGATCATTTTCTTTTGCCCTGCCTACATTTGGAATGCAATCATCCCTAACTGAATCAATGAGGTGGAACTACTTTTTGTAAAAATTTTATATCATACTCACTCTCCATCCTCCTTATCTCTGTTCTAGCCTGTTTCAGATCTCTATTCTAGCCTTTTTCAGTTTTGCTGTGTTCTCACATTGATACTGTTTTAATCTCTTTCAACAACAATGTCCTCTGCTTACCTATCCCAGAGTTTCCAAGATATCACCCAAGACCTGTATCTCCTGGCAGGCAGTCTAAGGCAACCACTACATATTCAAACACAGAAGTTTCCACTTTGAGTAAGGAGCCTTTCAGACTGATAGATACATATATATGCTGAAACTGTCACGTATATTAACCTTTCAATCATTTTTATAGATAAGCATGAGGTATATTCTAAATGATATTAAAAGCATCATATAGTGATGGAGCAATACACTTCCCAAGTGTAAATGAAGCAATAAACCATTAGAATGATGATCTGGTGTGGCCAGTGCTTTTACATGTGGTATGTTGAATTATTTGCAATAATTATGGAATGTTTTTAATTTTATATTTTGTCCATGCATATATCTCTTGACTGTATTTTGGGAGGAAAATAAATGAATCACAATTCGCATAATGCATACTCTGAACATGGCCTGGAATAAGCAACAAGATCAAAAGAATATCTCCAAATATACAGATATTGTCTTTGTTTGGGGAATTGATTTCACTGTACTTGTTCATATTACATCAGTAACTGCATTTGTGAGCCTGAACCCTTATTTCTGCTCTAGCCTAGCAGGATCTTTGATCGGAGAAACAAACACCATGAACACGATTTGCTCTTCCACACATTCTCTACCGTTATGCTAATGACAGCGTCCGAGATGATGAGGTACCCCACACCCTTCATTTGCATGATCAGAGGGTGTATTTTCTCCAGGGAGGGAATTGATAGGATCACTGACATGGGTGAGGTGCAACAAACAGGCCGGGAGACCCCAGCTCTCAGACTCCATTTAGCAAAGTATCTCTCTACACGATGTGCGAAATGGTGAAGATGGGGGGGGGGGGGGCACTGAAGATGGAGGGATGGATCCTCTCATCGCCGTAGGATTTTCCCACTCCAAGTCGGCTGCTACGATGTGGAGAAGCAGCTACCCCCTCGCTCACTCCGGTGGGCAGCGCGTCCTGGCTCGGCTCGGCTGGGCTCAGTTCAGCTCGGCTCGGCCCAGCTCGGCTCGGCTCGGCTCGGCGTGTCGCCCGCTAGGTGGCACGGCTGGGTCTCGCACCGCGCCTCCCCGCCACCGCCTCCTCCACCCGTGCTACCTGCGGCGCAGCCGGGTGCGCGCTCCCGGGGCTGCAGCCCCCCGCGTCCCCCCCGGCCCCGGGAGCCCCCTCCTCACCTCCCGGCTAATGAAGGGAACGGCCGGAGGGAGCGGGGCACAAATCATCTTAAAAGAGACGCGGAAAATTACCATGGGAAACCGCCACGAGGCCGGTTTTGTGTCTCCCCCCCTTTCAGTAAACTCTTGTAATCTGCAGTCATTAGCATAATCTTCAAAGATCTTGAGGGGGATAATCTTTAAACTGCCTAGGGTACTCGCTGGTGAGGCTCCTAAATACCATATCATTGGAGGAGCGTCAATACGCTTTGAGGTGTCTTTCTTCGGGTTCGAGGGGTTCCTCTCCGCCTTCTGTTGTGGCAGACAATAACGTGGTCTCCGCCCTGATGGGGGTCAGGAGAGCATTGCGGGTCTGAATGCTCGGATCTGCTCTCTCTCGAGGGCTTTTAATTGGGGGGGGGGGGGGGGGGGGGGGGGGCGGGAAGGCACATATTTTTCCCTCGAAGTTTACTTTTCGTCAAGGGTAATTATCTCACTTGCATTTGAACTCTTCGGGGGACTAGAATGAGTTTCCAATCATTTGATTCCCCTGCCTGAAATCTATAGCTCTTTTGTGTGAGCCTTCAGAGCTCTGGAAATGAACAACCCAACCCGCGGTTTGCAGAAATGTTCATTGCAGTGAAGGGCGTGTTCGGGGAATACAAACAGCACCCACAGATAGTTGCCAAGGGCACCTAATACATCTTTGCATTACACCTTGAACCAGTCTGCTCATATCTCCGAGGTTTTATTGCACGGATCATAAATGATTGTAAAGTCTGCAAATCTTTCATGAAACCCTGGCAATTAATAGTTTAGCCAGGGAACCTTTAAAGAAAACAGAGCCTCTAATGCAGCCCTTGAAATCGGTTCATAGCCGCGTGGTGCCGGCGTAATCTCACGATTCAGTTTTAAGAGGTTTACAGCTTTTCTTTTTCTTTTGAACAATGCACTTTCTCTCTCACTCTGTTTTTCGAGGCAAGAAAACACAAAAACATGAAGTAGTACCAGAATGCCAGGTGCTCTCTGATGAGGGGTGAGGGGGGTAGGGCTCTGCAGAAGTCAGCTTGAACGCCCCAAACCAGAACCTGTAAAATTAGACCAGGTTTCCCATTTATGGTTTCAGGTAACCACATAAAACTAGCTGTTTCTTTAAACCGGTTTGGTCTTGATCGTTTCCTGTATTGCATTTGTAAAGCCAGGAGCTCCCCGTGACCCTAAGCGACTATAGTTCCCGGCAGCCATTTAGATGGTTTTTGAAGGCACGTTGGGGTCCTTTATCAATTATTCGTGTTAACAAAGAAAAAAGGCGCTTGCCTGAAGATAGGAAAGTTTTTCAAGGGAAGCTCCTGCGAGGAGAGAAGTGCCCTGTTCCCCATAAATGATTTACAAGCGATAGATAAGTAACAGGGAAAAGGCAGCTCGGGAAAGGGAGTGAGGGCACACAAACAGTTGCTTCACCCGCAGGTTAATGATACCGGGATGAGGCGAGGGGAGGCCGGCCGGGCTGCCGCGATGGGGTGCCGCCTGCCTGCCACCGCCGCCCTGCCCTGCCGGCCGCGGCCACACCACCAGCGGATTCCCTTGTTTTCTCCCCAAATAAAGTGCCCGGAGAGGGACGGCCAGGTCGGGGAAGGGCAGCGGCGGCCGGTGGCTGCTCTGCGGAAGCAAGCAAGGCTGCGCGCCCCGAGCACCCCGCGGGGGACGAGAGGGCAGAGCCAGCGGGCAGCCGCTTAGCGGGGGTCTGCAGCCACGGCCAGCGGCGGCCAGGTGCTTAGAGGGGCTTGTCCAAATTGCCACAGAAACTCTACTGTCTGGGGCTTCCCCCTCGAGATCAGCGCCTGGAAATATTCGTTAACTGCGCCGCAAAAGGCTACGTGGATTTGCTCGCCTCCCTAACCTCAGTAGCGTCTCCCTGCCTTGCCTCCCGGGATGTAGTTGGGGGAGAGAAGTGGTGAGCAAAGGGGCATCATCTGCCCCTGCTGGCCCAGCCTTTGCTTTCAGGGATCCCAGGCAGAGGATCCACGCTGTCCCCGTGCCTTGCTTGGTGTTCCCTCCTCAGCTGAGGGGGGCAGAACTGGAGTTTGGGGGAGCCCCTGCCCTTAGAGGGTAGCGGGGGGTGCTCCCGGCCGGGGGCGCCGGGCCAATTCGCAGCACTGCGTCTCTTCGGGCGGTCGCATGATTTCGTCGTGGAGGTGCCACGTGAAAACGCTGCTTCGAAGGTAACACTGGTGGCGAGGTGACCGTCAAGGGACTCTATGCTGCCCCCCACTCTTCCTCAAAAACGTTGTTGATAACTAGAAGAGGCAACCACTTCATAAAAACCATTTAAGAAAACGCTGAAGTCGAAATGAAAGCCACTAGTTAGATTAAGGTTAAATCAAACGTGGCCTTATGTGATGAGAAATACGCGCAAATATTCCCCGCACATGAAAGAAATTCTATTTACTATTCTTCAGGCTATTTGCTTTTGGTACAAAGCAGTACCTTTCCCGCAGAAAGAGTAATAGTAACGTTTGTACACGCTGAAGTGACTGAATCAAAACGTCCAGCCCCCCCTCCGCCCCTTCACCCCGTAAAATCTGCTCACGTCTCAGTTTACGATCCAGATTCAAGTGTGGAAATACAGTTGCTACGGATGACCACTTGGCTTTGGTATGTTAATTTTATTCTAATTAAGACAGCAAAGAGATGAGGACCCATCCTTTTTATTCACATATGCAAACTGTTTATTAGCTCACGGCACACGGCTGAGATTCTCGAAAGAAAGGTAAAAAGCGACCCCCACATAAGTGACAGTCACTTTTTAAACCGGCTATTTGCTCCTGCGGATCGCTCCGAGGCGCGCTGTAGCCAGCAGCAGTAACGTTTATTTCACTGTCAGTACTGCCCTCGCCTGTAGTATTTTATCTGCGGCAGGCGATGGGCAAGAACTCCTCAGGAACAAGTCTTCCTCGGCGACTTTTATTGGCCTTTTAAAAACCACCTCTGAAATAACACCGGAGGACTTTGGATGTATTTACACCTTCCTTGTGGCTATCTAGGCGATTATTTCCAGTGATTATTAATGTTTCGTAATGGGAGGGAATTAAGTGAAATTCCCTTTGTTCTCTCCAAGTGACAATCGAAAGCCCCCAGAAATTGCCTCCAGAGTTTCCACGGGGAAACTCTGGAAATGAGGAAATGGCCATCATAACGAGATACAACAGCATGGCAAGGTACCACCGGTAAGAAAGTAAAGCAACCTTGCTGATCACCTCACTGGGGAAACCAATCAATCACCGGCCGCTTACAGAGGCTAGAGGAAAAGAACATTTTTCATATATTTTTTTTCCAATCTCCTTCCTGTGCAGAGCCCGCTAGTGCCTCTCCTCCGAGAGTGCCGTTAAATCACTGACACGGGTGTGCGGCTACGGGAGCCAGGCATGCTCACGCATCCAAGGCAAAGCAGACCCTTTCTGCGGGGACTCCCCATTCTCGCATGGGACCTTCTGCCAAATTTCCTCCTCTCGCACCGCCACCCGTCGTGTACCCCCCGTCCCCCTCCCCGCACGATGTTTGGAGGGACAAGATGACACCTTCACCGCCGTGAATTACTTTCTTTCTTCCTGATACCTCTGAGGGCGTGAGCGGGTGATATCATGGTCAAGGCGTTAATTATTGTTTCGAGTCTGTGAATGTGCAATGTCGGAGGACAATGACAATTATTATTTTATAAATACTTCCTTGTGTCATGACCTCCTCCCTAAGAGGCCGACGAAGTGTCTGCAGTGCCGTTAACAGCGCGTATGCGATGGATCCTCCTATTTAGCCCCGTTCCTTCGTACAATCAGGCGCCTAACTAAAAGGGTGTGTGGGGGGCTTCATTTTAATTTTTCTCCCCCTGACGGCTTCAGGGGAACAAAGGGAGCGTCGCACGGGGAGGAACCCTTGAGGCTTCTGTTCCCCAAATCCCTGGCTTCCAAACACCGTGGAGCCCCGAGGGCTGCGGCTTGGCTCCCCCGCCGCGGGCCGTGCCGTGCCGAGCCGTGCCGGGCTGTTCTTGCGTGTCCCCAGCCCAGGGCCGCCTGCAGCCCAGGCTGGTGCCGCTGCCTCCGGCACCTTCCCTGCCCTGAGCACCGGGCCCATTGCGGCCGCAGGCTGAGCCCTCAGGCCAGGGTGCTGGGCCCTTCGCCCCGCGGGGCTTGGAGGGGACCCCGGCCCTTGCCGTGCCGCGGGAGGGGGGGTCCCCACGAGGGGGCACCCACTCACGTTTCCACACAGCGGGAAGGGGGTGCCGGGGGGGGGGGGGGGGGGGGTGGGAGCGGTAAAGCCAAAGCCCCGCCGCAACACCGCTGCGAACGAGCCCGGCCCACAGGGAGGGCGCAGGAGAGCCCAGGTGCAGCCCGCCCGAGCCCCAGCGGGCCAAGCCGGGCCGGGCCGAGCCGCGCCAAGCCTGGCCGGGCCGGGCCGGGAGCGCCTTACGCGGCCGCGGGCGGGGCAGAAGGGTGCGCTCAGGGCCAGCCTCTGTCGGCAGCAGCTTTCAGTTTTCATTGAGCCTGCTGGTTACTGTTTAACATCCCCACCCACGTTTCAGTTTGTTTAGTAAATCGATCTGATGCCTGTGCTGAGGCTGCTGCCCTGTCGCCATTGAGCAAAGTTAATTCCCCCCCCCCCCCCCCCCCCCCCTTTTCCACACAGACGCTCTCCTCCGCCTCCTTCCCTCCCGCTACAGCATATGGTAAAGACGAAGCCAGCGGCACCCAACAAGTCACGCAGCCCGGCGCCGGGACGCCCGCGGGGAGCCGGGGGGTGCGGGGAGGCAGGCGGCCCGGGGGATGCTGCCACCGCCGCCTTGAGCTGCGACCGCGCCGCCGGAGCCCGAGGGACGGCGCGGCCCCGCCGGTAAGTCCCTGGGGCTGGCGGCCGCCCACTGACACAGCCCCGCCGCAGGAGGCAAATGTGCGGAGCGGGGAAAGTTGGCCCGGCTGGCGTAAGACCGCCCGGCAGCCGGTTTTGGGGGAGGGCGGGGGGATGTTCTGTGTTTCATACATAAGATTTTTTTTTTTTTTTTTTTTTAATAAATACGTCTGGTCACGTGTCTCTGTTGTCGGCGCCCCGAGGCGCTCCGGAGAAACGCGAAGAGCTGGGCGCAGCCTCGGGCCCTCGGGGCGGGGTGTGCTGCCCTGCCCGGCCGCCGACTGAGGCCGTGGGAGCGCGGCGATGCGCGGCCCCGCTGCGCGCTCCTGCGGTCCCGGCCCCGCCGGTCGGGAGCGCTGCTTCCGCTGCGCGGGGCTGTGCAGGCATTTGGGACGCCTTCGCAGTCCAGGTTACGTTTTTGGACCGCGTTTAGGAAGATTTTCTGCTTGCTCCCCCCCCCCCCCCCCACCTTTTTTTTCCTCCGCCCCCGCCCTCGTGGTCACCTGTGCAGCAGGTGGATTTGTTATTGTGGGGCTGCTCCTAGTAGAACTTCTTGGCCATTGCAGTACGCCTTGGTAAGGAATCCCGGAATACTTCCTCAAGGGGAAAAGTAATTAAAAAAAAGAAAATCAAAACATTAAAAGGGCAAAACAAGCCAAGAAATGTTTTGCAGGCAGATACAACAGTGGTGTCAGTGCTTTAACAGTGCTGCAGGTGAACTGTAATGGGCTACCTTAACTTTGCTGCAGGCAAACTTTCAGATGTTAACACTTCGGCCTGCCAGTCGAACATCCGTTCCTGTACACTGAAACAGGAGATGTAGTCAAACATTTTCTGAAGTAAACAGTAGATTGCAATGATAACACTATTTTAAAACAACTTCTCACATTTGTAGTAATAAACAATATCCCATAGTGATGTATGGTTATATCAGACTTTCCTTTTTGTAGGCCATTTCTTGTACAATGCAGCACATACTTTAATTTATTGTGATTTCTCATCGATATTACAAAGACACTAGTCTAATTTAAAGTGACATCTTTGTTATTGCTGCTGAGTTTGTTAAAACTGACTTAGTGAATGAGAGTGATAATGCTGCACAGTTTTCCAAGTCCCCGAGTCTTTTATGTGCTGGAGAAAACTACAAAGTGCTATGTAATTCTCCGTATTCCTTAAGAATAGCAGTTCTCACAACTTATATAGAAGGCATATGAAATATTTATATATGTGCAGGTGATTTTCAAATGTTATGAATTGAATCAGTCATTTCATTCTTCTTTCCTTTTTCTATTCATATGATAAGGGAAAAAGGAAGACAATGCTGTGTTGAAACTCAGTTCATGCTTCCCATTATCATAGAATCATAGAATCATTAAGGTTGGAAGAGACCTTCAAGATCATCTGGTCCAACCATCACCCTGCTACCAATGTCACCCTCTAAACCATGTCCCTAAGCACCAGGTCCAACCTTTCCTTTAACACCCCCAGGGACGGTGACGCCACCACTTCCCTGGGCAAATTATCCTTTGGTCTGTGAATCACTGAGAGGAAAAACAATTTTAAAAATTATGTTTTCATCACCCAGTGCTCAGCTCCCTGTCCCTGTTTCGCTTACCAAAGCACACCAGACTGACTGAGGGTCACTTCATACATATGAAAAAGAATGCAGTCAGGTGTAGGACAAGATCAGAATGCCACTATCTTGTTCGTGGAATCACAGAATCACTTAGGTTGGAAAAGAACTTCATGAAGTTGCCTTTCATTTTATTAGATCAAGCATTTGGAGCCTAAAACTGATTTCCCAGAACTAATTCCTTACCACTTTCTCTGTGACTTATATAATCAGAGGAATATCTATATTCCAAAATGTTGTATTCAGTGGCATTAATGTAAAACCAAGGGAATGCAGAGATCCAGGTCGGATTTCCAAGAAGGCTATCGTAAGTACCAATGTAAAATATACTGGGAAAAGTTTCAGTTGGCATTGAGCTAACACTGTCCTCTATCCCACCTCCAACCAATGAAGAACAGATGAGATACAGAGAGGAAAACAGAATGCCTGTGGCCTGGCAACATCCAATTCCTTGGACAGTCAAGTGATATTTAGTGCTAATTTGCACGCATCACTAAAGCAGCTTCAGGCCTGCTCCCTAACAAAGGTATTCCAGTATAAACACATCTTTGCCACTCCAATTCCTCCAGAGGTGAAGGCCTAGTATAGCTTTGCCACATTTGAATTTCTGAACCAAATCCTATTTGATCCCTCTGAGTTTACTAATAAACTGCAGTAGTGCAAGAACAGAACTTGGTTCTTGTGCTTCACATGGCTTCTGTTTTGAACCATGCTGCAGAATTTATAACAGATGCATACGGACTCAGTACTGCAAGAGGTTGTTCCTGTTGTCTCTTCAAGCTCTTTAGGGCTGGGGTGGAGAAATGGGGTCCAGAACATATCACCAAAGTTACTTGCAAATCTTCATCACATAGATAAGTTTCCACTGGCTTTTTGTCAGCTACAAGAGACAAAACACTACTTTAAACAATATTCATTCTTTTTTACCAGATCATTAGCGTAGACTTAATGAGAAAATTCAAAGGTACCAATGCGGCAACCCGTTCTACGCTTGTATGCTCTATATTGAAAAGATTCTGGTAACCCTTCAAGCTACAGAAATTTTGGAAAATCCATCAAATTTTATGCTTGCTTATTTGGGAATTGGATCTTATAACAAAACAACAATAATAGTTCTCAACTTGATTTAAGATTGAGTCATTGCTATAATGTGGTTCTGAGTTGAGCAGCTGCACTTTTATATCTGTCGGATAGCAGGGGCAAGGTACTCCATTTATTAATTGACAAACAGACTCTTTCAGTGTGGGAATTTCGCTACCTCACTTCTCAGTGACTTTAAAGTTCCATCTTCATCTTTTAAGCTTTGAAATATTCTCTGTTTATTTTATTTTCATTTTTATTTAAATTAAGTGGTTTGGCTGTTTGGAAGGCTTTCGTGATTCCTTTGTGTGTTTAAAAGGGACTGAAACAATTCACGCTGTTTGAAGCTAAGCCTGAAAATTAGCATGATTTGACTATATTGTGCCATGTTGAGTGAGATATGTAACATCGGTAATTGCATTGTTCTGGTACTCTAGCCTGGTAACATAGACTGTTTTAGAATATAAAAAAAAGGTTTTATTTCTGTAGTAAATAGTTACCTGTTGTATATGGTAATATGTTCTGTGATAGAATTTAATTTCACAAGAAAAATATTGCTGCAACATAAGGTAACTTAACATTACAGAAAAGCATGGCTCTTAGGTTTTAATGTCTTTTAATGAATGATGCATTATATAACATATGATGAGAAAACATGGAAAATTCATTTCTAACAGATTAAGATGTTTGAGTGTCTTGAAACAGCTTTGATTGAATCAAATATTTTTCATTTCAAATTTTCAATTTTAAAACAGCACACCCTAAAAATCAGGTCAGAATGCTGTGTGCAATGTCAGAGCTGAGATACATCAAACTGAAAGGCTCCAACAACATTTTCAAACCTTTTTCAATTGTCAATTTAAGTTAATTGAAAATGAAAGGTCTTGGTTTCAGGATTGGGCCATTTAAATAGAAGCCTGCTGCTTTCATTTTGTAGAAGGGCAATCTCCTTCCACATACGTGTTTTAAAAGGTTCATTCATAATTCTCCCTTCACACTTCTATTGGAAATGACAGAATTCATTATTTTGAGTTCTTGAACTATTTTTCTGCAACTTGGGTGATGAATTGTATGAGATCTAGTTCATAACATGGCACAGCAACCCACAAGATTTAAAATTCTCACAGCTTGATCTGTTGCTTTATGGCGCTTGGCTGGCAAAGGTGCATGAAGCCTCCATGTTCATCTTCTACCCATAATGGAGTGGTAGGTTGGGATTTTTTTCTTTAATACTAACTAGGAAAGAGACTAGCACCCTTCTTTGGTAATTCACTAGAGGTATCCAATCTACAAGGATATACATTACAGTTAGCTATATAAAAGATGCTGTGTGAATTTTCTCTGCCTCCTGCTTATCTGGGAATCCGACCACAACAGATGTATATTAATATTGCTGTTCACACTATCTATTCCTAACATGGAAAAGTTTGCCCCAAGACTTCTGTTTTTAATTATATTTAATTCTCTGATGGAAGGGGATTTTTTTGGTCCATACATATGAAAGTACCTGTTCAAACACAGGTTCTGATGGGAGAGGGGATTCAAGAGGTACTAATAAATACTCTGAACTGTACCCAAAGTTAAGTTCCATCTCTGTGAAATGGCAAATATGATTCAGCTTGCAGCTGTAGTGCATCTATGGCAATGGAAATGTTGCAGCGAGAATCCCCCTGGTCACTTGTAGGGCGTTGCTCTGCTATACCAGCCTGGTTTGTACTTGTCTGAAAAAAAATAAAATAGTAGCAATGCTTACTAGAAACCAGCTACTTGTTTACCGAAGTAGGCCTCACTGGCAGAAAGGTAAGCATACCTTAGAATTTCCCTTTTTCTTGGTTAAACAAGACATTTGTTCATTAATTGCTGTAGTTTGAAGTATCAGCACTGGGCACAGAATGGAACCTGTTAATGCTCTCAGAGCTCTCTCACATACTTAGACTCTTCACTGAAACCACCATGTTTCTTCATGTGCCTCAGGCACATTTTTTGACTCTTGCAGCTAGAAATTTCTTTTTTTTTTTTTTCTCCTTTTTTTTTTTTGAACTGATGACTGTGATGAGAAAGATGACTCTTGTTCATATTACTTGTCTCAGAATCGTGCTCCAAAGTGTCTTGCAGACAGCATCTTTTGATGTGCCCTTCAAGATAATAGTATTTATTCCTTTTGCAAGGAAATGTCAGACTGGCGTTACATCAGCAGATGAAATTCCTTCAGTAGAGGTCTAGAGATGACTCAGAAAAATGAAATGGTGCCCACACTGTGATTACACATTGATACCCATCCACTGTCCTCAGTAGCTATAGTCATGTGTTGGCTTTTGTCTGCTGCTACAGTTCCAGGAATAATTATGATTTTGTGAACTGACAGGATTTCATTTACCTTATTGCTAAATACTTCACCTGTTTATTACTTTTCTGCTCCCAACTGCCAAACAAGGTAAAAACAGTCTTTTCTGCTGGACCATTTAGTAGCCATGCAGTGACGCTGGCAGTTTGGATAGAGACCTTGTACAGTGCCGGCTACATCTGTGGTTTCATATGATTTCTGAGCAGTTAACCTTCGATCTGTATTTCTTCCTCTGTCATCACAGAAATGGAGGTTGACTTTTTCTTAAGAACTCTGAAAACAAAACATAGGTTTTACTGCTAGGTCTGACTTTGATGGTAGTTGCTATCTACATAATAGGTATGTATAAGCATTACTTAATACCCTTCTTGCCTTTTGGAAGCAAAGTGGTATTCCCAGCTCCAGTGTCCAAATCCAAAATATTTTAAAAGGACTTACATTTTTAAAGAAACTTTAATGTCTTCTGAGCCTATTGTCTCCATTCATATTTAACAGTGTTAAACAGTCTTACATTATTGTTTTTAACTACCCCCCCCCCCTTATTATCTGTCTCTTTCTTTCAGCGTCAGTGACTTTTTCATTCACTTCAGTTTTGAAGTGCCAGAACATGGTCTGACATAAATTTAAAGCAGAACTTTTGATTTAATTACTGTAACATGAACAACTTTAGCCGTGATAGTGAGAAAAAAAAAAAGGCAAAACAATCAAAGGAAGGCACTCAGTTTTATTGTGAGAATCTTTCAGTGTTTCATTTCAGAATCTTCTAGATAAATTACAGGGATTCACAGTATCGCCTTTAAGAGTTTGGGGTTGACACCCAAGCTTACTTGAAAAGCCTAATCGTTGTATCAAAGATGAAACACCATCTGCAAAAATGAATTTCCCCAAAGAACAAAATTAAACACAGGATTGAGGTAATGTTTTTTGTTTATTGGTTGAGTGGTTTAGGGCTATTTTGGTTTAAAGTTAGTCAAGATAAAAAGAACATAAATAAGAAGAAGTGCTTTTCAGATTCTTTATCTCCTTTGCTATTGTTATTTTTCATTGAGAATAGAACATGAATGGGATGAAGCAGAGCTTCAGCTTCCAGGAATGAACAATACATATTACATTAAAAAATGGAGGTGCATTCTGTACTTCATGAGCCCAGGTTTGGTTTGAGCCTTTGAGTTGATTTGGAGTCCATTTTCCCAGCCAGATTTCTCAGGCTTCATTAAAATGCCTTTGTTTGCAGGTAAATAAAAGCAGAGAAGAAACTGTACATACTTCCTGATGCATTTCACTTACGTTTTCAGGCCTGACTGAAATAACTGAGGTAGTTTATGGCATTAGCACAATTTGCTTATACACTTCATCTCCCACCTCACCTGAAGGTCATTGTCCCCATGACAAAGGCAACAGAATACATATTCTTGTTTCCAACTGAGGTAGTAGCTTAAGTTGCTCAATGCAGAGCCACTTATATTAATGTAGTGGATTCGGAACATCATTGTCTAGGTGCGGGTGCATGCTTGCCTCTGCTTTATCCATAGAGTGGAATGGTTGGTTCTAAGGAGAGACGAGGCTGAAGTTGTAGAGTACTGCAACCAGACCATAACCATAAATTGTTATGTCAGAAATATTATTTATGCCTTTTCTTGCCCCCAAGAGTGAACTGTACTGGTGGATGTGTACTGGTGGATGTGTAATGGTAGGGGGTATTTGCGTGCTTGAAAATTGACTGAGAGCACTTCATCTGTCGTTTTTAACATCATGTTGATCAGTGTAAAATAAGAGAACAAGCAACTCTGCTATAGCAATCTTTCTAATAGCAAGTCTGTAAAGACCTTTTTAATAACAGATAAAATATGGGAAACTTTAAATAAATAGTCTTACATTTCAAGGACAAGGAAATGCTAACCTGTTTACAGGCTTTAGCTGAGAAAGGAATTCAACTTTTAGCAAAAATTTCATCATGAATTTTGCTATTTAACTTAATAGTAGAGTTTTTATCTCATTTTAATCCACTAGGTCAAGTAATTTATTTCTCAATATGTATTTGAGGCTCAAAGAAGGTAGAAAATGAAAAACACTCCCAATGATCATTCCCAAGTTTCTATGGTATCATAAAGTGTAAATGAGCATTCTGAAATTAAGATATATGTATGAATAGCAGAAACCTTGGCAGGTAGAAAATGAGCACAGCTTTGACTGGCCTGAAGAACATATCTAAAAGATTGCAGCAAACGTTTTAACCCTTTATGATGTTCTTTTGCATCTAGCAGCTTTGAATTTATAAGGCTGGCCTCTTGCTTTCCACAACAGGAAAGAAAGAAGTGTTGTAAAGCAGCTCAAGGTGATTGTTAAACCTCCGCTGTGTGAAGAAGGTTATGAAGGAAAAAACTCCTGATACAGAAGTATTTCATTAGTTGGGCAAAATAGCACAGTTAGTTGTAGGGAAGCTGCTGTTTAGAATGAAACACGTTATCAAACCTAGAAAGACAATGTGCTCTGAGAGGTCACTATGAAAACAGCTTCTTTGTCTGCCTTGTCTGGTAATTTTAGGTGATCAAAGTAATAGATTTCTATTTCTCATTTTAAGAGCTGCTTTCTACCTCAGACAAGTACAACTGATGGTAGAAACTGTGGGGAGTACAGGCATCAGTAATAGTTTAGAAATCTTGAAAATGGCTAGCGTGGTGCACTTCTCCACAAAGGATATATATGCCCACCACAACTGTAGCTTGTGATCCTAGAAGATTAAAGATTCTCCATTGCTCTTAGATAGATAAAGAATCCAACATGTCCTGTAATCCTGGATGAGACAAGATATATTTTTTCAGGTTGCAAGAAAATCTTCAGCTTGCTAGTGGCTGCTGCTTTCAGGAATCCTTTTATTTCAGCTAAGACGCTTTCCATATGGAGTTTGTATTTGTCGTGGAACAGAACATACAGGCATCCAGGTGTCCTAGTCCTAATACCAGTGAATTCAAAATCCTAGCTAATTTTGTGTCACACTCAGTATTGGCTGTTTGAAATGACCCTGACCTTACAGTCAGCGTAGCTATAGTAGAACTGTGAGAAAAGCTTTTGTACATACAAGGGTATCTTCCAGTTGGGAACACTGGGCATTACTTATGGTGTATCTCAAGCTTTAGATACATCATTTGGATGAATAAATATTTTCTGTGGTTGGGAGTAAATATGTGAATTATACAAGTCTGCAACTTGCTTGTTTTTTTTGCCCTGAAACAACAAAAATAATGCTGTTATTAGTATGTGACATAGTTAGATTCCTGTTGAAAATCAATAACTTTCCCTTAAAACAACCCTTACATTCTTTCCTAAACCCATTTAGAATCATTTTGTATGCCTCATTAGCCTTGCAATTTAAGAAAGAATAAAAGAAAAACAAGCCAGCCACCTACCGTTAAACGCTGTATCTCATTTAGATTTTCCAACCAAAGGGAACGTTTATGACACTAAATGTATCTGTTAGTCTATAAGTACCTGCATTTAGAATTGAACAGGACAGTGGTTCTCAAACTGAGGCCCTTCAAACATGTAGTGATGATGCCCAGCGTGCTGCAGGAAGTTTGAAACCACTGCTATCTTCCTTCTTTTGTCAGCTATGTGGGTTACTTACATGGGAACTAAACAGATACTGAATGCATTCCTGAGGATTCTGTGCAACTGCCTGTTAGAAGGTGGGTGGTGAATGTGAATAGATATGGGGATTTTTTTTAAAGGTAGGCCCAATACTTAATCACAGTTGGCATTTAAAGGAAAATGTACTGAGCTTCTGAAAGGAAAGACACTGTACGATGTAGAATAATATTGTTGACTTTTAGATAAAACTTCCAGTGAGTGTTTTGGAAGTTGTTTGATCAGATTATGGTGGGAGAAAGGGTCACGTACTTTTATGTATAGTTATCTACTTTTAATGATAGTGAACATTTGAAATTCTATGTAGTAACCCTGTGGGAATTAGACCAAGTGAAATAAATGAGATGGGGATGATAATGATCTACAGAAAAACTGAAGCTAGGCATTATTTGAGTTAGAAAAATATAAACTGTCATATGTAATGCATATTTGAAGAAATAAGATTTGCTACACTTATAAGTACAGCAACACCTACTTTTTCATGTAGTAAAATGTGCAGCAATACCAAAACAGGCAGCTGTACTAGACAGTTATGAGAAGGAAAAAAAAAATAAAAGCTTTTGACAGCTCCTCTATTAAACAATTCTTACTTTTTATAGTTTTTTTTTTACTGTATTTATATTTATTTCTGACGTGCAGTCAATGTTTAGGAATTTTATTTGAATATATTAAGAAAGCTGTTTGCTGTTCTAAATTTTATTTTAAAAAATAATCTCCATATTTCAAAGATTTGTTTATTTATTTAGGAAATAGATCCTTAATATAATATTTAAAATAAAAAATCAAAATTTAAAATAAAACTGGAAGAAGTGATTGACCAGGTTTTGGCAACTTATGTCAAGTTCTTTAATTTCTAGGAATTTGACTTAAAACACTTTGGAACACTTACATATATTTTGCATGACATGAATCTTCTGCTAAACTATTTTTAAATAGAAAATGAAGGCTTAGTAAGCTCTATTAAAAAACAGAGTTGGCTCTCATGAAGGAAAATTCCCACACATTTTCAGTTTTCTGAGTATTTCTTTGTGTTTCATTCATCGTGTTGACTTTTTACTGCATTTTGTGCTCAACATTGAGAGGTTAGACTTGTTATGTATTCTGTGTTAATACCTATGTTCAAACAGTTAATTTCAGATTTTTGTCTCTAAAAAAGGAATAAAACTATGCACATTTTTATTTAAGCAAAATCATTTATTTATATGAACTTGATTTTACCATCGTATATTTTTCTTCTATTTTTAGTGTAGTTGTCTGGTTCCTTCAGAATTGCCATGCTTTAGGTGAATTAAGATAAGCATGTATGTTATTTATAAGTGTTAGTACTAATAAGAATAGTGTTATAGGAGTTTGAATTTTTTCTTTTTTCTTTTGTTTGTCCTTTGAGTAACCCATCAGCTTTTGCTAAAGACACAAGTTGAACAGCTGGCTGCATATTAAATGTAGCTAGTTGGCTGGTAGTTGCAGCATGAAAAAAAATGTGACATACCATGATCTGCTTCCATTGCCGTAGATTTCTTCCAAGCAAATGTTTTGATGAGGGAAAGGGTGAATGCTGGAGGAATTTTTTTTTATTATTATTATTTTTATTTTTTGTAACTTATTCATGGGGAAGGAGCAGGAACACCATTCTGTGTGTTAGAAGACGGATTACAGTCTGTACATCTGTAGGACTGGAGAGCTTGTCTCTAGGGCAGAAGAAGGTGTGACTGAATTGAAAACAGATAAGTGGCAAGATGAGGAATTTGGTGAAGATGCATGTAGAATGTATTTTCAAAGGCTCTACCCTCCCACCTTACATTTGGAAGGGATGAAGTGAAGTGGCTTGCCTCCAGCACCTGGAGTGGTTAAGGCCAGGAAGACCACATTTCAGACATCAGTCCTAGCAGCTACTGAACAGGGCAGAACTTCTAGTTGGAGGCATCTTTGAAAAGGGACAAAGGCTGCAAAACTTTGCATTGCAAGGTCTTGGTTTCTGAGTAAATTGTTGCCTCATGGTTTGTGGGTAAGAAGAACACACTGCATCTGCACGCCAAGGAAATTTTTATACACAGAGAATGTTTCAGGAATCATCAAGCAGTTTGCAGATGTAAGAGAAGAACTGATTTGATGCTGAGATTATGAAATAGGCAAACAGTTCAGAAAGAGCAGAGAAAAAGGGCAGGTAATAAAAGAGATGATTTGTTTGGGCTCATTTAAAGCTTTGGTATAGGAAGCCAAGAGGAAGCCTAGAACTTGAACAACAGGGACAATGTTGAAGAAGATATGATAACAAGTGTTAAGATGCCTACAGATAAACATCACTGAAGCTGGTGGAGTGGTTAGCATTATAGGTGACTGATGACCCTCAGGTCTGATGCTTAGGAGATAGTAAGGTGATAACCTGGGAGAGAAATGAACAGAGGGCTCAAAATTGAGCCTTGCAGGACTACATAGAAGAAGGATTCTCTGCTTAGAAGAAAATGTCGAGGCATGTAAAACAAGTCTTTTACAGATAAAGCAGTAACAAGAGATGTATGTTCCAATCCAGCAATGGGAAAGTTGAAGGCATTAGAGAAATATGAGTGCATTACAAGGTTATGTGTACATATGCATGGTAGAGGGTTACTTTTAATAATGTTGCAGGTTGCCAAGTTCATTAAGGTCTTATTCTATACCGTATGCACACTTACGGAATCATACTGCAGTAAACCTGATAAGAATGATGTAATTCCCTGAAGAGTCATGGAGAAATGGTAGCAATTTTCAATTGAAGCCTAGCTTTTTAAAAGATCAGCTGAAGTAAAATAAATAAATAAATAAATAAATAAAATATTTTATTAAAAATATTAATAACACTTCCTATTTCAATCTGAATAAAGAATTCCAAGTATTGTTTTTCAAAGTGAATCTGTTTCAATTTTCATGGAGGCTCTAGGAACATCTGCATCAAGCTAGAATATGCTATTACTAGTATTACACTTATGATGTGGCACATGGGAATCATTAGCACTAATTCTGCACGCTGTTGATGGTTTCTCTGCTTACCATACTTCAGTTAGTTGAGTTACACCAGTTTAAAATCATTGCAACAGAAGGAAAAAATTAATTATTTTGTTTTTATTAAAATTCACAATCTTTGTGTGAAACATTTTTTAATTCAGTGATATCCTTCTATGCATGTAATTCCATTGAAGCAATTGTATGGCTTGTACCTCAACCATGGCACATTATGGATACAGACAACTGCTTGTTCTTGATTGCAAAAATTACTTAGAGGCACCATTATATGACAAAGCGTTTTCTCGCCATAGAGAACCTTAATAAATGTCTTTGCTCAATCCTTTTAACTTGCTAAGCTTCACATAGAGGGGCTAAATGCCATCATTTATAAATGTTTACTATAAGTGTTTTATATTTGGTGATTTTCCTGATTTTCTTTTGAAGGAAAAGCTTCACAATCCAGTTCTATGAGATACAGCTATTACAGATCTCTTGGGGAGGCTTTAGCAGGTGGGCCTCTGTACAAAGCAGTTGAAAGCATATAATGTAGAGAGAAAAAAAAACAACAACAAAAAAACACATGCACAAAGTTGAAGACAGAAATTACAAAACTTTTAAAATGCAGTATAAGAAAGTGCAATAAATATCCCCAATTTTGAAACAAAAATAAATTTTTCCCTATCTAAAAATTCTTTAAACTGAGATCCGGTCAGTGCTTTGTACAGAGAATAGACAACATAAATACAAGGGTTTTTCATGCTGTACTGCTTACTGGGGCTGTTAAATGTCTCAGAGAAAACTCAGATGAGCACAGATGATTTCTAGGTGCAAAGTGATTTCTTCATTACATAAATAATTATTATTTATAGTATTCATAGTTTAGCAACAGTAATTCTACTAGATGTGTGACAGTCTGCTTTCCCATTTATTCAAACAAAATTTCAGCTCTTTGTCTTTCATCTGGAAATCACTTTCAAGATCAAGAAGTGTATTTGAGCAAAATCAGTGATTAACATTGACACTCCAGTGTTGCTGTAAGGAGGTCTTGTTTTTATGAACACATTCTCATTTGGCAACGAGAGAGGTGATAGAACCTTACCATAGTTCAGGTTTACTTGATGAAGCAAAATAACTTGCAGACCTTGAGAGAATGGGACCCGTAGGATTGGTCGTGGTCCACTTTCTCATTTGTGATTTTCTCTTTTTCATTTTGTTTGAGATTGAATTTGAGAGAGGGCTTTGTTCCGGACAGTAGTTTATGGCAGTGGGCTGAAGAGATGAGATTTCACTGAATCATAGAACTAATACACAAAGAGAAAATATGTGAAAATTGAAATGACAAGGTAGAGTAGCTTGGTTGTTGAGGTAGATAAAATAACTAGGTTCTCAGGGAAATGAGGTGGGGATTTTTTCCTGAACTAGATTTAGTTTGAACAAGAACAGTTGAGATGGAAAACCTAGACATTATAAAAACTTGATAAAAATAGAAAAAACGTATTTGTCCCTCTTTTTCTTGTAACTTTATATTGAAGGGTCTGTAGTGGTGTGATATCACAGCCCAAAGGAAGTAAACTAGAGCCCATTTTCGTCAAGGTAACACAGCTAAATGAATCATAAGTATATCTGATCAGAGTGGATTTCTTTTTACTTTATTTACTATGCAGCATTACTGTCTGAGCAGCTTGTGATATAGGAATGCACAGGAAAATCAGTAGTACTCAACAAAATCTGTGTTCCTCTTTTTTTTCTCTCTTTTTTTAATCTAGAATAATATTTTATTTTATTTTATTTTATTTATTTATTTTTTATTTCTTTCAAATCACTGGGGCAAGCTGTGACTGATCTAAGACATGTGAAGTACCCCTTTGTGAACAGAAGAATAAAGTCAGCTCGGTATAATCATGCCACAGCGCTGACAGAGATACACTGTTTTGAGCTAAAAGAACCAGGAGGGCTGCCAGGGTTCTCCAGTTCCCAAATAACTGTCCCCCTGTGATGTGACTGGAAGAGAGGGAATTATTTTGCCTTTGATTAATAAGGATTTAATTTCAGTAGAGCTTCTTTTAATTCTTACAAATGCTCAGGGAGAAAAACAGTCGGCACCACCTTTGGTGGTACAGAAGGGAGCATGCCTTAGGGAATGCAGAGCTTTGCAACAAGCAGAACAAGCCTGGGCTGAACCCCAAGCAGGACAGTATTTCTGATTTTTTTTAGTGCTCTTGCTTTTAGCACTGGAACAAATGTCCATTACAGTTAGATCACATCAATTTTGAATATAGGATAACTGTAACAAATTTGTCACTTTTTGTCAATTTGCTAATTTTTTTTTTCAGAAGTGTAGTTTTTTCATATTTGTTTTTTGATTTTTTGTATGTTTGCTTTTAATTTTCTGTGTTGCATCTACTAAATTCCCATGCAGTATTATTTACAACTATCCTGGATCATATTTTTTCACTCTACCAAAACTATTAATCTGGCACAAAATAACTACATTCTCATCCTAACACTTTGAGCTATCAATTCCATCACCAGTGAGGAACAATAAACATAAAGTGTCTGTCCCTAGCTCTTATTCCTCTTCCTTGCATAAGCAAATGGTGACATCTTACACTGTAGTTTCACTCTTCTGTTTTGCTGTTGGCTGAAGTCTGCTGTTGATGGCTGCCTTAATTCAGAATTATTTATGGAACTGTACAAAAATATATAATGGGAAAGTTTAAAAGTCAGTAATTTAAATTGACTGCTGACTTCTAACTTTCCGTGCATCTGAGGTTCAGAGGAGACCCCAGACTGGTCTGAACCATCACCAGATTTTTCATATATTGCAGTAATGCTTGCTAGCCTCAAGAGACTGAATGCTGTTTGCTGGCATAATAAAAAGGTAGCCTTTGCTCTAGGACCGTTAGTGCTTTTAAAAGTATTATCAGCAAAGTTAATATTTCTACTGCAGACTTGACTTTCACAGCCCCTTCCCTTCTTTATTTGCCAAAATAAATTGGCTTCATTTTTGACCTGTGGAAAAGCAGAGTTTACTCACTCCACTTGTTTTTCTTTCAGGATGACACGCTGCAAAGGAGGGAGAACTTTTAACTCTTTGAAACTACCTTTTATAGTTGTTGTTTGCAACATAGCACACTCATTTATTTGGTGTAAAATGAATGAACTTGTCCTTTTTGAAAAGTACCAATGCCTCTGTTTTGGGAAAGCTGATGTCTGGATGTTCTGGAGGTATTGTTAGGGGAGACAAATGCATAACTTTGAAGAGCCATATAGTATAATCAAGACCTACAATGTCCAATGTAACCATCACAGTAGCTATAATAAATTGACTGAACATTGCAAAATAATGTAAAAATCAGATATTATTTATGTCTTTATTTATTTATTTATTTATGATTTTCTGATCTAATTTTACCAGCCCCCCTTACTTCTTGCTGCCATCTGCTGATATTTGTACCTGGCCAAAAGGAACTTGGCGGGAAGTGATTCTTTTGAATTCTCTGAGGATAGCTAGTTATTTGTTAAACAGAGGAGTGAGACTGCCAAGTTCCTTTCTTAAAAAACATGAAGTTAATTAGTCACCATGATGAGAGCAAGAGACTGATGAGGCATATTTAATATGAGTGAGGAAAGTGTTCATCAAAGGAGAGAGATAACTTTATTAGCGTAATATTTTCATTAAGTTCTCTTTTTCATTCTTTTGCTGTACAAACATTATAGAAACAAACAGTTCTGATAACTTCCCTAATTTTTTCCTGCCCTTACAGGAGCACTGCAACAGTTTAGTTTATGTTATAGAGCTTAGAAGTTACTGCTGTGGTACCTTGAGAGACGGAGCGTATGTGATTACAAGGAGGTACTAATGAAGTAGTATGACACTCAGTGAATCTACCCTTGTTTTCACCCCTAGTAGGAGGTAATAAACTAGACCACAATGTTATTTTCAGGTTTCAAACACTGCAATTTCATATATATATATATATATATTTATGAAGTACCTTTTGTTGTGTTTTACGATTAAAACTTTTGAAAGCAGAATTTACTCCTTGGTTCAGTAAAAAAAAAAATCTCTCCAATATCTTAATTTTTCTTTTCTTTTTTTTTTTTTTTTTTAAATGTGTATATATACATAGGGAAGTGACTGTTCCCCTGTACTCTGCTCTGGTGAGGCTGCACCTCGAGTACTGTATTCAGTTTTGGGCCCCTCACTACAAGAAGGACATCAAGGCCCTGGAGCATGTCCACAGAAAGGCTACGAAGATGCTGAAGGGCCTGGAACACAAGTCCTATGAGGAGCAGCTGAGGGAACTGGGGTTGTTAAGTCTGGGGAAGAGGAGGCTCAGGGGAGACCTTATTGCTCTACAACTGCCTAAAAGGAAGCGGTGGGGAGCTGGGGGTTGGCCTCTTCTCACAGATAACTAGTGATAAGACAAGAGGGAATGGCCTCAGGTTGTGCCAGGGGAGGTTCAGTCTGGAAATTAGGAGACATTTCTTCTCAGAGTGGTTAGGCATTCCAACGGGATGACCAGGGAGGTTGTGGAGTCACCGTCTCTGGGGGTGTTTAAGAAGAGGCTTGTTGGAGTGCTTAGGGACATGGTTTAGTGGGTAATATGTGCTTAGGGACATGGTTTAGTGGGTAGGGAGGTGGTTGGACAAGATGATCTTAGAGATCTTTTCCAACCTTAATGATTCTATGATACACACACACACACACACACATATATAATGTATATTTTATGTATGTATATATTTTACATATGCATACCTTGCAGTTGGATTGAAAATGCAGTGATCACTGTCCAATAATGGAGGAAGACACAGCTCTTGCTCACAAAACATTTGATGAATATCGTAGACTTAAGAAATGAAGTTGTTTTCTACAGTTAGCTTGTCTTTATTCTTATCAAAACTGTGGGGCTTTCCAATGTCAGGACACTTGGTGGGTGGTTACTTCTTAGAAGAATAAAGAGGACTTATCAGTGTTTGCTTAGGATCTATTACATTCTCAGCCATAAAAGTAGCTATGCTGTATATAGCACTCATAAATCTTCATCTAGTCAAGGCTACTGTCTCTTTCTTCATGCAAGTTTGCATTTAAAAACATGGGCATAAACCAATTTCATGAAATAGTTGTAATCTCAAAATACCTAATTTCTTCAGTGCTGGTTTTGAGATACGATACCATAATTCAGTTCACAAAATTGTTCAAATTACTTATCAACCATGCCACAAAATCACTGTCTTTGCCCGTACAGTGAGAACATATTTCTTGGGCACATACTCACCAGAGGGCACTGTTACACATATTCTTAGAGATTATATTTTTAATTACTATTTATTTATTTATTTATTTATTTATTTATTGGGGGTAGGGGGTGAGTAATTTCTGGTCTTGGAAGAAATGGTGCATTAGTATTGAATTTCTTAGGGGAGCTGTTGCTAAAAAGGTAGTTTGAACTGTGTTTTAGTCTCTTTGTATGGACAAAGTACATTCTTCCTACTCATAAGTGAACACTGCTACCAAAGCTGACATTTCTGAAGAGGGCCTATCTTTATGTGTGAATTAACTAAATTATGTCAAGCCCCATATAAATTATAAGAAAATCTAAAAAGTTATGAACCTGTAGATTTCCACTGAATCAGTAGCAGAAGAGCAATGTTATTTCTGTTCTTCTTATTTTTTGTTGAAGAGAATGGACAGGTAATATCAAGTAAAAACAGTAATTCAGCTTTAGATAATTATTATGTCTGCAGTTGATTAATTAAAAATATATACTTGGGCATTGAGGCAACAATATGATTACAGAGGAGATCTTTATATCTACACAGTTACACAGATTGGTATTGATATTAGGTGAATAAAGATAGATGAGAAAAATAAATAATGACAAAGTAAATGTTTCAGGCTATATTTTATTGTGGAAATAGGCTAGTTTTGCCAATTTTATTGAGACAAATTTTACTCCAATGTCTCTTCAGCCTGATCATGTACTTCCTGATTTTTTGTTTGGATTTTTTTATAACAAAATATGTTCCATATGTGCATTTTTCACTTTTTTTAGTGTTTTTCACAACACCAAAATGAAATAACACATGCTATATAAAAATGGACCTTCCCCACAAATGAACGCAGCCATTTACTAAGGATCAGACATGTTTCTAGTTTTTACTGACCATGCTTCGACACCTGTTGTGGGTGAACATCAATGACTTTTTGATTGCAGAGTGGACTTCTCATTTTTAAATGAGTTCATTATCATTGATCTGTTTGGCAGTGGTTGCAGAGAGAGAGCTGCCATCTAGAGCCCAAGCTGACAGCACTGCCTTTTATGCTACCAACAGTGAGGTGAATGGCTCCTTTGTCCATGCAGAAGGACAAGGGTAGGAGCATGAGAACCACCATTCTTCTTGTCCTTTCCACAGGAAGTTGTTACACATCATCCTGGTAAAAAGAATGGTCATTCTAGCATGCTGTTTGCAAGTAAGAAGATATTTGAAGGTATTATTATTTCATCTATCTTGCTACAGCATGATCCATAATTATTAATCTGTCTCGCTAGCCCATGTCTATGTCACTGTATACCCTTGTATCAAAGTACCAGAATGTCAGGGAAAATGGTAAATGCCACACAGTTTTTTCTTTCTTTCTTTTTTCTTTTTTTTTTCCTTTTTTTTTTTTTTCTATGTAAAGGTCTGCAGATGAAATCCAAAGAAATATAGAGTGAGCTCTGTGTAGAAAAAAAAAGTGTTTAAGTCTGTAATAGAAAGCATATTTCCAGCAGGATCACCCACTTCATAAGCTTTTAGGTCTTCCAAGAAGTTAGTAAATAGAGGGGAAAGATGTTACTGATCTTGGTGTGCCTTGATGGACCTCCTGGTGCTATGTGTTCCCTGCCTCCTGGTCCCTGACTGTCCTGTCCTGAGAGAACAAGCAAATGCCATAACTCCTATCCCATTGTCAAGAATGCTGAGAGGGAAGCAACAAGTCTGTTGTCCTTCCAGGCCTTATCCCAATATAATTCATGGCAAAGACTCGGGAACTTTGAAGTGCTTTCTGGTTGGGACTTCAGACATTATCACAGCATAGTCAGTCTTCCAAAAAGTCTTCGGCAAATTTCCTCCAGAAAGCACTGAAAGAAAAGAAGCTATCGTGGGTTAAACCAAAAGGATTTTTCCTGGATTAATGATTGTTTAATAGATAGAAAACAAAGGGTAGGGCTAGGATTAGGCCTATGGTTGGCTTTTGTAATGAAAGGAGATTGCTAACAAAGTTATGCATAGACCTCTCTAGATAAAAAGATATTTCTGGGATTTCTGCTATTCAAGATATTCATCAGGGCTTCTTAAAAGGGGTTGATTCATGACGTAGCAGAGTTTGCTCGTGCTGCAAATCTGTTGCCACTGGACTCATCCAAAGTGAACCAAAATCTTGAATATTGGATGTGGATCTGGTAACCCACTTAAAAAGATGTAAGAGGATTTGCAAAGATACCCTTTACATGTCATTTTGGTGTCAGTCAATATGGCAGCCATCACAGTGATAATGGGCAGGTTTTTGTAACTACTTGAAAACCTTTGGGTAAAGAGCAGCATACTCAGGAGCATGACACCAGAGATCTGTTCTCCACAAACTCTGCGCTGGAAATCCTAATAAAACAGATGTGTTAAGACAGTCAGACAACATAGAGATCATGGGACCTCTAAGTGTGTCAGTTTCTTTTCTATTAATTTTTTTGTGATTTTTGCTGATTTTTCTGCAAGCCAAGTTGATAATACTCAGCGCAGCCTTGATTCAGTGTGCTTGAATTGCTGTATCAGTGAGATTTTCTCTAAAATAAGTTACACATGAATTGTAGGCCATTATCTATCATTAACTCATCTAGAACTTCATGGTGAACTAAGTGCTATGTATAATGTGTTTTCTCAATTGCTACTGGCTGTGTTGTCTTAGTATAGCAGAATGTGGCTGATAAACAGTGGCATGCAGTTGGACTGATGGAAACCATTTTTTTTTAAAAGGGGCTTAGTTAATAATTGCAGATATTTATTTTTTTTCAGTTATTTTAATTAATGAAGAGGCATTTACATTAAAATTTATCACGTATTTATTTTAGACTTAGTAGTATACATTGCTTATGAAATCCATATCCATGCAGAAGAAAAACAAGGAAAAAAACTTTGAGCTCTTTTTTTCAGGATATATTTACCACAAAAAACTACATTTTCAAGTTAATTGGTTGGTGTTTATACTTTACAAGAACATGTTTCTGAAAACGTCTCATTTTCACTTGGAACTGAGCTCTAAGACTTGCCTACAAACATTTATGGTTGCCTTAATCATTTACAGTTAATTGACAACTGATGAGCTCAAGACAAAAATGGTCTAGCAAAGACAAACCCTTACCAGCACACTTCTCAAGGGAATATACTTAGTACTGGGATCATATTTTCACGGGGGCTCATGCATTAGAATATATATGAATCTTTTGATTTGTATAAATAGATATCTAGTGAAATACAGCTTCCATATCCTAAGCAGTGTCTGTAAACTCAGCTTCTAGTCTGCCAGCAAAAAGGAACAGGATGATCAAAACCATCATAAATAATTATGGGTCGTAGTTCTCTTTCATGTTACAGTGAGTACTGCAGCTGTGTGCACGTGTGAAGTCACTGCACAAGATACTTGCTCCTTTTCACCTTCTTCTTAATGTTAGTGATCCTGTCCTTCTGTCTTTCAGTCTTTCAGTTAAAAGTTATGCATTTCACCTTGCTGGTTCCCAACAGAATGAGGCTAACCATTATTTGAAGAGCCATAGGTTCTTTTGCAGTGCATATATGCATCTTAAGGTGCCTGAATATTTTTGAAAAATCTCTGGATCTTTTTGTATGGGGGTACATGATCTTCTGCTGGTCTGTGGATTGTGTATACTTCTCATTTCAGTTTGCTCACTGATGCTTTGCTGAGAAGATGAGTTCTCAGCAGGTCTAAGATCTCTGTTCTCGGCTGCTTCTTTAGCATTTAGAACCACTTTAGTATATCACACTTTTTTATATATTTTCATTTCATCTCATCTCACTTCATTTCATTTAATTTCCTGTAGACTAGATACTGCCTTGCACAATGTTTTCTATGCCATGTCTTCCAATACTTAATGGAGTGTTTCAACTAAAATCAATGTCAGCCTATTAACATATTAATAAGTATTCTTATAGCACAAAACAATGGCAGAGTTTTCTTTTTGTGGCATTAAAAATTGCAAAATTTATTTTCTTGGTCTAAATAAAATTTGATCATCTTTTATCAGACTTGCCATCAAGCCATTATCTGAAGATCATCCTGGTTCTAGATCTACTTCTATTTCTAAACTCAAATGTGTTTTCTAAATGTATTTATTGCTAACAGTTTTAGCTAGCTATCCTCGCAGGCTTTTTTTGAAAATAGTATCCTGAATGGTATATTTTTTTGAGAGACTGATAAGGTTTGCGTCCTTTGTCCTTCAGTATCTTCTAGAAGATACTGTATGTTGCTATTGTTGCAGATGTAGTACTGCTTTGTAATAATTTGCTCGTTTTGTGTGTGGATTTGGTTACTGATTGGTATATTTTATGACTGTGTTCAGTTAGTTATTGGAAGTTTATTGAGTGAAAATATTTGTTTAGCTTAATGCAGGTATGTTGGAAAATCAAGAAGAGTGGCTTGAGAAAGCACTAATCTAATAACACCCGTGCTACAAGTAGTACCATTCACTTTTACATGCATCTGACCAGCAATGGTTTCACTGATGAACTTACCAAAGTGAGTGGTAAAAATCTATGTGCATTAACATAGGAAAATAAAATCCTAGTAATATGAAAAGGATACAGGACAGGCGGGTAGGCACGGAAGAGTAACAGTGAAAAAATTCAGGGGCTTGAGTGACTTGTAAGGTAAGACATGATAAATTTCATCCAGAGGTTGTAAAAAAAGCTGGTTGATCATTATGCTCTTCTCTGGTTACAAGTTCCCCAGGAGGAAAAACATATCTTATTGACTAGCTGGGTATCTGGGCTATACTGTACTGTAACCTACTGTACTGTAGGGCACCTTCTGTCTTGGGACATTCTGTAGGTCAGAAAAATTGTGTAAATTCATAGAAGAGATGAAGAATTGGCAGAAATGGGTATAAATCTCAGCCTGGGTTCAGTGTTGCATTTCATTAGAGCTAGTTAGAAACACAATTTTATTTGCTAAAGTTCTAAAGGATTTTTTTTAAAAAAACTTTGATTAGTATTTTTTCATAGTTGGATTAACATCTTATTAATTTTGATAATCAACTTGCTCCTTCTTTTTTCTTTCTTTCTTTTTTTTTTTCTTTTCATTTTTCACTGTCATTATTTTATAGATGCTTTTTCAGGAAAATTGTTGGATATATCAATGAAACTGATACTAGTTGCCTAGTAAATATCATTCTTGTCAGATACCTCTGATGTTAATCTAGTAGTTGAAGAATTAGTATCATGAATGCTTACAGTGTCCTGGAAAAGTGTCTGTTAGAAAATCCAGGAATAAATCTGTTATATTTTTATAAATGCATATTTTTCAACTTCATAACTTATCAGCACATTTCATTAAATATAATTATATTGTGTTTAAACATGGCTATTCCATAAAATTGTCGCTAACTCAACCTTCATAGCCTTCTCTATCTCTGTATATATATACGCAAAAACACACTATACCTGTGATGAAAACCAAATTGTAATATAAATCTATAGACATTAATTTTACTGTATATTCTGTTAATTTATTTACAGTATCCAGGTAAATTGGCACTGGTTTTCATTCTGGAAATGAAAATTGTAACTATTAGTGTGAATATATTTGCTTATCCAACTTCAGTGCCAGCTTTTGCTATTAAGATTAGTTAAAGTACACGTTGGCCACATTTTAACTGTGAGTACTTAGAATAGTTTAAACGTGTAAGTAAACAAGGCACAGTGTATATAAGCAGTGTCATTTAAAAGAAAAAAAGAAAACAAAAGGTCATCTGTAGAAGTCAGCTACAAATTACTTTTTTTTCCCCTTGTTTCCAGTCTGGTTTCATTGTCACTATTTAAGTTATGAAAGTTCTTTTTTAAATATACTAAAAATGCTTTTATTATTATTATTATTTTTATACTGCTGGATAATTCAGTCTTCATTATTGACATTCTTCCCTGATTTATTTTTAGTTTGTTTATTCAGAAAAGTCTTCAAATTTAGGGAGGCATAATGTTGACAAAAAGCTGCATATGTTTTCCTAGCCTTTTCCCAATTGCCTGAGACTTTGTCAAGAATATAAAATTATGGAGGGAGAGTAAAATATGGATTAAACAAAATTCGATCATCGTGAAAGGGGTATTTTTTTTTGTTTTATTTTTCTGCCATTATTTTCTTCTTTTCTTTTTTTTTTTTTCCTTGTATCTGTCCATGTTTTGTTCTCCTCTGCTTTTAAGCAAAATTAGGTGATTTATACACAGTGCTTTACTTTGGTCCTGGCTCAATAAAATAATTCAACGCATAGCTCTTTTTTATTGTATTTTTATTTCAGCAAGCTTTTTTTTTTGCCTTTTTTTTTTTTCACTGGAAAATACTTTTCGGACACTTAAAAATTCAAATGTAAAAGGACTTTTTTTTTTTTTTCTTCAGAGTAGTTGTTGACCAACTTTAGAATAAGTTTTTTGAAGAATGTTGCCAAGCTTTTTCTGTACATCATGTGCACTTGCTTGTGCAAACACAACCTGTTTTATCTTTTTGCTTACAATATTAATGCACCGTATCACATATTGTCCTGGTCAGTAATTTATTTGTTCTGAGCAGTTGCTAGTGTATGGCTGGGCCTCCACATTTGTGTAGCTCATCCTAGTTTGAAGGAAGACAGGTTCCCCGAGCTCATTGGAGACGGACAAAACACTGCTGAAATCTACAGTAAAACAATTTCTGATAAAATATCTCTGGAAAAGTCTAGAGCAGATGGGAAGAGCAGGAGTATTGAAGCAGATGTGTATTACAGCAGGTGAAATGCAGTTTAAAACCCCAGAATTTGCTGAAAAGAGAATTCCAGATCTAAAAAGTGATTCAAAGACCAGTCCTGTCCAAATTGCCACAGAAAATGTATAATTGCACTCGCAGGCATTTGTTATGAAGGTTTTAAAGAAGAAAGTGAAATCTGCTCACATTTCAGTATGATGTAGTAATCCAACAGAGGTCTCTTCCAGGTTCAGGAATATTATGACTTTTTGATCCTGAAAAATGGTTCCATGAAAGAATTTCTCTAATTTCAATACCAGTCTAAAGACATTTTAGCTTCATGAAATATAATGTTTTTAATTTATTTTGAAGTGTTTTTTTTCTGTAGGGAATGAATTAAACAAAATTAAAGAGGGAAGAGATTGACTGAAATTGAGAAAGTAGGACAGGGAAAGAAGAAAGAGAAATGTTGGGCAGGAAATACTGGAATATACACAGCACATGAGAGAGGTGAAACTAAAATGATTTTGCAGACATTTTATATGACAAATTGGCAACCCTAAAAAGATAAAATAGATTAATTTTCAGAAAGAAAGAAAGAAAGAAAAAGAAAAGAAAGAAAGAAAGACGAATGGTTGAAGGGTGAAACTAGAAATATCCAAGCTGGAAATAAGTCACTGTTTTTTGACTGTGACTGTATTTGTGACTGTTACTAATCACTGCGATTGGTCCCTAGTTTTTTTGGTAGGCTGTTGATCATTTTAAAATCAAAATGGATTCTCAAAGGAGAAGAACATGCTCTGACTCCTGGTTATGAATAACTGGGTCAAACTGCACTTTTCTGTGTTAATCAGAAGTCAGGGTAGATTAGTGGTATTTTATTAAGAATGGATTTTAGTTTGACATAGTAGTGACTGTAAAAGTAATCACAACCTGCTGTAGTTAGTACATCTTCAATTTGACTGCTTGTCAAGTATTCTGAGAAGAGGAAAGCCCGAATAACCATCAGATTCACAAATACATAGGTTTTGTAAAAACCTTTCTTACCAGTAAGGATGTCTGTACAGTCTAATAACAATACCCACCAAACTCTATATTTCAGCCATTTTTTGTACCTAATTTGGGTAATACTATTAAAGGCTGAGGCCAACATTTACACATTTTATTACAATCTCAGTGCAGATGAACACATTTTTCATTGCATCCAGCCTGTTCAAAGTGTGGACAGTAGAAATGTGGCCTGAGCACACCTGGTGAGGCAGACCTGATGTCTACTCATGACCATTCTGCCTCACCTAACTACTCTACAGGCAGTTCTTTAAAAGAAAATGAGTTTGGGCTGAATTTGCAAAAAAAAATAAACCATACAACTAACCATTTTTTCTGCGAGCTTTTTGTTTATTTGTTTGTTTGTTTGTTTGTTTTGCATGGGTTTTGTGATGCAGGCTGTAAAGTATTGGGCATGTCTGAGAATAAGGCTAACCAGGGATTTGAGACAGAGGAGAATTAGTAGCAGCTCCAGGTATCACCGGGTACGAAGGTCTCTGTCATTAAGGACCATGACTAAATAAACAAGCTGGGATATGATTGCTTTATTGCTCTTTGCTCATTTTATGTCATTTTATTGCTTTAGTAATGGCTATAGGATTAGGTGTGTAAGGGAGTTCTGAAAATGTAGCACTGAAAGAAGTATATTAAGAAGTGTGTGCTTCCTATAGAGATTCTAAATTTTCCTAATCATGGATGATGGAGAGACTGATTTAATTTGCATAGATAATTGAGGGTAGGGAGAGAGGTGCAGAAGGGCTTAAAGAACAGATCCATTTCTAGGTTTTATCCTTACTTTAGTATAGCTGATAATATTATGCGCCTTTATAGTGGCCCCAGTGGGAGAGGAAATGTCATGACATGTACTGTGCTTTTCCTGCACAGTTAGCCAAATGGTATATTTCAATTCCATGGTCGAAGTGTGAAAATATGCAGATGAGAAGTAGTTTTATGTATACATAACTACTAAATAATTCCTGATATTGCCAACTACTAAATAAAACACTCTAATTTCTAATTTGGCCAAAACTAATCTCATAGACTGATGCAGCAGTATCACTTCTGAGGACAAAAAGTACTTATAGGCTAATAATTTTACTGTTTTTTATTTTGCATGAACTGCAGTTTATATGATCAATAAGGAATATAGTGCCTCAGCAGACTTAGAATCTAGACTGTAAGAATATCTGTTCTTGACTAAAGTCCTGTTACATCGTAATAAGGGAAGCTATTTTCATCCCTGGTGTCTAGAAGGGATTTTTCTACGTTGTCAGTTTATTCCAAGGGAAAGAAAATACACAATCCATAACATTTCTAGTAAAATAAAAAGCAAAGCAAAGAACACTTTCTTAGGTAAAGCTATCTATCTATTTATTTATTTATTTATATTTTTTAATAGGAGAAGTTGAAAATGACATGTTCTTACTTGGAATTTAGTAGCAAAGAGTTAGATTTGAGAAGCAGAAAAAAAGTGTACCATTGTACCTTGAATGAAAGCACTGTATTCTCTGCCTTTATAATCAAAATACATATGTTTTAGAAGCATGGTTGGTTTATGTTACAGGTAGCTTAGCATTTATTTTACTCTTGTTTACTGCAGGTGTTACCTACAATTGAGGATGGAAACACAACCCAGGAAATTAGCCTTTCCTCATCTGCATATGGAGAACTGAAGGTTCTGTACTCTGTTGTTTTGTGCTTGAATGTAAGTAAAGTTTTGCTGCATGCTTCAATAACCTTCTTGCCTGCTAGAGATTATATAGTTAGCTGTCCTGTTTTGACATGCCACTCTCTCAGAAAATAGTGACTATTTGAAGACACAGCTGTCTAAATGATCATGTGCTCCTGAAAGCCACATAAACATCTATGAAATTGAAGAAATTGGTGGTAGGTTGGTGGAAGGTTATGCCTAACACAAAAAATTTTACCAATATGTTGTATTGCATATATTGTATGTCTATGCATCAATTATACATAATTGATATGTTGTTCAACCAAGGCTGTTGTGTGTTCCATTTGAGACAACTGCTCCTTCATCAGGTATTACTATTCCACCTGTCCAGATTCTTCAATATCCTTCTGGGAAAGGTGACCAGAAGACCTATGAATCACTAGTTTCTTCTTCTTTTTAGTTGTCTTGCTTTAATCGGCTAATTAAATACTTTGCAAATCCAACAAATATTGCCCTTGAAGACCCAGCACTGAAAGGCAAATTTTTTATTTTTATTTTTTATACTGTTTTCATTAGACTTTGAACGATCAGATATTCTCCAGTTTGGGGCCTTAGATATATAACATTTCAAAAAATATTTTTCCTGTTTCCACTTTCTTAAGTGAATTCTACCATGATCTTCTGTCCCCAGTGAACTCCATAGTTCCCATTTGTTCCTACCCAGCAGAAACTCATATGTTTTAATTCAATCACAGTTGGTTCATCAGGATGATTTTTTGCACATTTTTCCTGTTTAATTATATAATGTTTCTTTTGCTCAGTTTGTGTAAACATCCTTTGGACATGTTACAATTTGATTTTCTGTCAAGGATAGTTATGAAAAAGAGAAAATGATGGGCAGAGAAAATAATGCTGGGGTATATCTTATTTGCAATTCTAATAACAGCTTTGTGAATTTGAACATGTTAGTAAAGAGCACTTCACTCAAGTGCACATTACCACAGATCTTGCTAAGCATGCCTAAGAATAATGCTACTCCAATCTGGGCAAATTAGATGGATAATATCACTTACAGCACTTGTTAATTATGTATCAGCTGCAGTCACAGCATAATTCTGTTAATTGCTTATCACACTAAGGTTAACTTTCTGTCATTTGTATTTATTTAACTCATAATTGGAATACCACACTTGATATTGTTCAGTGACCGCTTTTTTAAAAAAGTCATGATACCAATGTTGCACACCATAAGACAAAAAGATATTTCCTAAATCATCAGTTTGGCTGAAGTCATCAACCCAAATAATACCTTTCATAAATCTATCTCTGTCTCCTAAAACTAGTTAGGTTCCTTGCCTCTGCCACTGAAGTGGAAGTTTGTTTCAGTGCTCTAATCCTTCCACATTTAGAGACTTTCCACTTGCCAGCCTAAAAATTCTTCCTTTGTTCTTTTGATGGCACTATTTTATTATCTAAATATTTTTTCCCCCTACAGCATTCACCATGCATGATTTATTTCTAGAAAACATTCCCTCTCACTTTTCACTTCCCTGAGATGGGCAAACCAACTCCTTTTAGTCTCTTTCTGTAATATGTACATTCTCATGCCCTGAACATGGCTGGCAAGCCATTAGTGCTCCTTAACTCCAGCTGTAATGGCAGCTTTTAAGCCCTCCCCACGTGTAGATGGAATCAGAAGTACTGTACACTCTCAGATGAGTGACAGCAGGAGGTGCAGATAAGTTCTGGCTCTATGAAATGTGTCCAGGAGTACAGGTAGAAGCAACTGTCTGATTTCTTATTATGGATAGATGAATGGATGCTACAGTATTTTAGTTAAAATTGAGACAGCTAAGTCAATCTTTTCAAACCAAATCCGTCATGGTAACTTAATGTATGTATATATCTTAAACATAAAGAATGCGGTAGCAATTTAGTGAGGGGAGGCTGGAAAGGTATTGTGGTCCTTAGAGAACTGGGAAATAATCTTATACTAGGGGGAGAATTAGGGGACTGGCTGGGGAGCAACTCTGCTGAAAAAAATCCAAGGGGTCTTGGCAGACAGGAAGCAGAGCATGTGCCAGTAGTGTGCACTGGGGCTGTATTAATAGGATCAAGGGAAGTGATTTTCCCCCTTCATTCAGCACTTATTAGATGGTATCTAAAACTGTGTATCTAGTTTGCTCTCTCTTCTTCCCCCATGCAAGAAAAAACATGGACAAGCTGGAGCAAGTTCAGTGGAGGGCCACCAGGATGGTCAGGGGCTAGAGCAGCTGCCCAGTGAGAAGAGCACCGGGTGAGGCACCAAGGTTGTCTCAGCCTGGACATGAGATGGCTTTAGTGGAGGGAGCTTTACAACAGCTCCCAGTACCTCAAAAAGGCAAAGAACTAAGTAAAAAAAGATGTAGCTAGGCTTTTCACTGTGGTGAAGGAGGGGGGACAACAGGCTATGGACATGAGTTGAAGCAGGAGAGTTTCAGTGTGTATGTGAGGAGAAAAAAATATCCCAGTGGAACCAGATCTGACAGAAGAACAGAGTGCCCAGAGAGTTTGGGCCATCTCCATCCTTCATAGTACTTTGAGATAGGACTGAATAAAGCTCTGAGCAACCTGGTTTGACCTTCATTGAGCAGGAAGTTGATGATCTCCTGGGGTCCTTGAAATTAATGATTAAGAATGTGTTCAGGATTCCTCCTATCTATAGTTTTATTTCATATAGTCCTGTGGATTACATGAAAGTTCATGAAAGTTTAGTCTTCACATGAGTCCTGTCGGACTTATAAAACTTAATTACTGTGTTCTATACAAATGCACAGCCTTTTAGTTCACTTCTATATCTTTTCTTTCTTGGCTGCATTTTATATTCTGATCCCCTTCAGGAAACAAGAAAAAGCCAGACATTTTACTTATTTTTAATTTATTTTTCCTTCTCTGTTTCATCACAGCAATCTGCTGCAATACTACTTTAGTCAGTTTAATTCTCTTCAAACTTGGGAGTTAGCAAAGTTTTAGGAAGAGATCACATTTCCTGTTAGACCAAGCTGGATATCCACTTCAAACAGCAAATGTTAGTATCTTCTCTAGGGCAGAAATTGTTGCTGCTAAGTATAACGGTCAGTCTACTAAACAGTGCCTGCAACTCTAGACTTTACATCACCTGAAAAAGAATATCCTGTCACCCCTAATACTTCCATTCACCTGCAGATTCTGAACTTTTTTTTTAATAATTAATTTGTTTTATTTGTAATAAAACATTAACATAAATGGTTAGATACGCCCATTAATGACCGTTTTGTCACATGCCTAGTTTGTTATCTAAGTTTCCTTACATACCACCTCTTCTGACTCAGCCTTCCTGATTCCTAAGCAGATATATTTGTTCTGTGATTCTTTCTTATCAGGAGATACTCTTCTAGTGTGCTTTTACTTATTTTTGGATACTGAAAGACTACCTTTTCACAGGAAGTTACTCTTACCATGCTCCCAAATCAGTTAGGGATATTTAAATACAAATGTGTTTTAAGTGCTGATGTATTTATAAAACTTACTGATCAAGTGGAATGTTACCTTGAATATTTTCTCACACTTGTAATTAAAGCAATATTATTACCTGGATAATGAATCAGCTTTAGATAGAGAGGGTTGCCAAGGCATTTAATCAGTAAAGAATACAGTTTACAGCTGCTTTTTCCTCCTAAATCAGATGAAAAATTGTATGTCTTGACAGCATTATTTTGAAAAATAACTAAAACTTTGGGGTGCAACAATTTTTTGTGTGTCTCTCCTGAAATATATTTAATAAATCAGTTGTGATTTCTCCTTTTGCGTGTAGCTTTGATAAGGCAGCTTAACCTCTAATGGAGGTTCCTGTGTCTGTATTTGTACCTTGGGTTGAAAGCATAACAGTCCTTTCCTCAGGAATTGCACCTGAGCAGTGTACCAGCAGAGTGGGGAACTGACCTGTGTTTGCTTCATGCCTTGTATTTCAGGCATGCTTTGTCCCCAGACCCAAGAAGGTACTGGCTAGACTCTTATCCTGTCTGCATGCTTGGTGTTCCTTCCAAAGGAAACTATAGAAAATACGGTAACCATCCCTGAAGGTATTTATAGTGTTGCCACCCCTGGAAGTATTTAAGAGGATGCGGCAATTTATGTGGATGTGGCACTTACGGACATGGTTTAGTGGCAGACCTGGTAGTGTTAGGCTGATGGTTAGACTTGATGATCTTAACAGTCTTTTACAACCTAAATGATTTTATGATTCTATGGAGGCATATTATCCAGTTACAGGCATTTGGGGTAAGCTTCCATAACTGGGACTGCAGGCAAGACCATAAAGTACAGCTGTCCCATATTTAAGTATGGGGGGGACTCAAAATTTCTTTGCCACTTTCTGTTATGAGGAATGTTCTTCACCTAGATTATTTTTGGAACTTATTACGTGTCCCAATTATTATCAGAGATACCTGGATATCATGTTTATCATTTTATGATTGCACACATGGCCCTTCTTGTTAGGCTGGCTGACTGTCCTCCTAAAATTCAGGCATTCTGAAACATGTCATAAGCTGAAAACATCCATTATGTGAAGTAGGATCCTAACAATACTTTGGATTTGTTTTAAAATTTGATAAAGGATATATTTGTCCTGGCATTCATAACTTGTAGCAGGTCGGGCATATGATATAACTGAAGTTTTGAGAAAGTACTCAGGTAGATAGAGCAGGAAGTAGGTCTCCATCCAGGGCTTCCACCTTCTCTGACTTTAAGGAGAATGATATGCGTAGATTCACTCCAACTGACTGTTGTGTTTTTGCATATATGTGAGATCTTTGCTTAAAAAGCTAGTGGGAAGAAATGGGTGTTTTGAGGGATCACAGAATCACAGAATGGTTGAGGTTGGAAGGGACCTCCGGAGATCATCTGGTCCAATCCACCTGCCAAGCAAGGTCACGTAGTGCATGTTGCATCCAGGATCGCATCCAGGTGGGTTTTGAATATCTCCAAAGAAGGAGACTCTGCAACCTCTCTGGGCAACCTTTTCCAGTGCTCTGTCACTCTCACAGTAAGGAAACGTTTTGTCATATTCATCCGGAACTTCCTGTTTGTGCACATTGCCTCTTGTCTTGTCTCTGGGCACCACTGATAAGAATCAGGCCCCATCCTCTTGACACCCTTACTTCATATATTTGTATACGTTGATCAGATCCCCTCTCAGTCTTCTCTTCTTCAGGCTAAACAGGCCCAGCTCTCTCAGCCTCTCCTCATATGAGATGCTCCAGACCCCTAATCATCTTCGTAGCCCTCTGCTGGACTCGCTCCAGGAGCTCTGTGTCCCTCTTCACGGAAGCACAGAATCACTGAATCATCCAGGTTGGAAGAGACCTCCAAGATCATCTAGTCCAACCTCTGTCCTAACACTAACAAGTCCTCCACTAAACCATATCACTAAGGGCTACATCTAAACGTCTTTTAAAGACCTCCAGGGATGGTGGCTCAACCACTTCCAATGCCTTACAACCCTTTCGGTAAAGAAGTTCTTCCTAATATCCAACCTAAACCTCCCCTGGCGCAACTTTAGCCCATTCCCCCTCGTCCTGTCACCAGGCACGTGGGAGAATAGACCAACCCCCACCTCACTACAGCCTCCTTTAAGGTACCTGTAGAGTGCGATAAGGTCACCCCTGAGCTTCCTCTTCTCCAGGCTGAACAATCCCAGCTCTCTCAGCCGCTCCTTGTTCTCCAGACCCCTCACCTTGCCCTTCTCTGGACTCGCTTGAGCACTTGTATTGGGGAGCCCAGAACTGGACACGATACTCCATGTGAGGCTTCACCAGGGCGGAGTAGAGGGGCAGGATCACCTCCCTTGACCTGCTGGCAACACTTTTCTGAATGCACCCCAGGATACCATTCACCTTCTTGATCACAGGAGTACAATGCTGGCTCATGGTTAACCTGCTGTCCACCAAGACTACCAGGTCCTTCTCCTCAGGACTGTTTTCCAGGTCAGCTCCTAGCCTGTACTGGAGCATGTGTTTATTCCTCCCTAGGTGCAGGAGTCTGCATTTGCCCTTGTTGAACTTCACTGCTCCAGCCTGTCCAGGTCCCTCTGAATGTCAGCACAGCCCTCTGGGGTATCAGCCACTCCTCCCAGTTTCATGTCATCCACAAACTTGCTGAGGTTGCACTCTATTCCATCGTCCACGTCATTGACGAGTAGGTTGAACAGGACTGGACCCTGTATGGACCCCTGGGGTACACCGCCAGCTTCAGGCCTCCAACTAGACTCCATGCTACTAGTCACAGCCCTCTGAGCTCTGCCATCCAGTCAGTTCTTAATCCACCTCACTGTCCACTCATCCATCCCACACTTCCTGAGCTTGCCTCTGAGGATGTTATGGGAAACAGTGTCAAAAGCTTTACTGAAATCAAAGTAGACAACATCCACTGCTCTCCCCTCATCCACCCAGCTAGTCATTCCATCACAGAAGGTTATCAGGTTGGTCAAGTATGATTTCCCCTTGGTAAACCCATGCTGACTACTCCTGATCACTTTCTTCTCCATGTGCTTGGAGATGACTTCCAGTATGAGTGACTCCATCACCTTCCCAGGGATGGAGGTGAGGCTGACTGGCCTGTAGTTTCCTGGGTCCTCCTTCTTAGCCTTTTTGAAGATGGGGGTAACATGGGCTTTCTTCCAAACCTCAGGCACCTCTCCTGTTCTCCATGACCTTTCAAAGATGATGGATAGTGGGCTAGCAATAACATCTGCGAGCTCCCTCAGCACTCATGGATTCATCTCCTCTGGGCCCATGGATTTGTGGGTGTCAAATTTGCCTAAGAGATCTCTGACGTTTCAGTTCAACCCACAATCAAAGACAGGTTTGATGAATCTGTTTAGAAGTGCCTGTTTCTGTTCATTGTATCTAAAGGCAGTTAGACTTCTAGCTTGCGTACAGATTACTGTGTTGTAGGCACATGGACTCGTGGTAAACACTAGCTTTATTTGTCCTTTGTTTTGGTTCTCTGTAAAAAGAGGAATATAGTTTGACCCTCTCTCACAGATACAGAAATAATTTTACTGACTCATTTACTGATTCTCAGATATAATGATGAAGCCTACATGAATACATTAAGAACAAGGAATATGACCATATGAATATAGCTGATGTCTAAAAAACCACACAGACACAAGAGTTATCTATAAAATTTAACACAGAATTGATCACGTAACCTACATTATTGTAGTTACATATAGATTGATCTTGATGACTTGCATTGTGGTTTTGGTCATAACTGCACCTATGACTATTTCTTAGTTTCCTCTTACCTGGACATAAGGATAAGCTGAAGTGCTTTGCAGCACTGCTTCCCTACCAATACCAATGAATTTTTCCTGCTCATCTTGATCAGTGTTCTGGCTTGTTCATCAGACAGATAAATCCATTTTAGCTCTCGAATATTAATCATCAGCTCTCTAAAAGAGAATTTTGCTCATTTTGATCTTATTAAAATTGCTGTCAAAATTCTGTTGGGAATACTTTTATTTGTATCTCTTAGAAGTAATGAGAGTTAATGTTTTATTCCTACCTGGGAACACACTGAGAATGACTTAGAAATCAAGAGTTAAACATTGGCCAATTGCAGAGCTGATATCTCTATGTTTACAGCAAAGAATACACTTAATTTCCTTCCCCAGATAATTCTATTTTATGCACATTGGGATGTGAGTGTACTGAATGCACAATGCAGATGCTTCTGCCCTTAAATATATTGTGTCCAGGGCCTTCCCAACTCTTAGGAAAGCCAGGTTTGTATTTTCAAGGAGACACTGTTGTCATTATGTATGTGCTGAAACCAAGAGTGGCTTTGTTCTCTTAAGGAAAATAATGTAACCATTTCATTGTGAAATTTCTTGGTTTATAAGCCAGCATAATGGTTTTATGGGCCCAGTTTAGGATTTTTAGAAGCTTTGGATTGTTGGTTTTGACACATTTTGCAAGCTAGATTTTCACCAGTATTCAATACTATCATATATTATTGTTCTCACAAGGAGAAGTATCCTTTTGAAAGTCAGGGTATTTACATGCAGGCCTCCACAGGAGATTAGTTGTTTTAAAAATCTTAATATTTATTTGGTGCATAAAACTGAGTTATTTTGATACTTTAAAAAGCTGATCCAAAATATCATTGAAACAAAACATATGCCTTTCTTCTTTCCTGTTGTACCTTCATGTAGTATTTTGAATTTTCTGTCCCTTTGCAGTACTTTCAGTTTAACCTCGTAGTCTTTAACACACTCTGAACTTTTCATTAACTGATTTTTGTAACAATAAAAATGAGAGAAGTTGTCAAGCTAAGCATAACTATGCCAGTGGCTTGGAAGAGTTAGGCCAAGTGTGTTGACATGAGGTTCTCTCTGCAGGAATGTGATGAGTCAGTTCAGACTCTAGTTAAAAATTTTAATTTTAGATAGAGTAACTGAAAATAATGGGACTTGTCTGACTATCCAGTTATTTAAGTAGTTTTTTTTATGTAGGACTGAGAGTTATATAGTCACTAACATGGGCAGAAGTTTACTGAGTTTGTCCTGAAACATTATGTAGAATATATTACCTATTCAGCAAGGGATAGAATATAGAAGACTTGCTGTAATTAATTTGTCAGAAAAGAAAGATTCTAGGCAAGCTTAAAAGCAAAACAAAACAAACCTTGCCTGGATATTGGTTAACCTTTTTTTTTTTTTTTTTTGAACTCGTATTGTATATTACAAAGACAAGGGTGTTTATGGAGAAAAAAATAAAAATATGTATCATTATATGGTATTTATCAAGGTAAACATGGATAAATTATAAGCTCTATAAATGGCTATGTAAAACATTTTTTTTTATGAGTAAGTTTGAATAAAAACCTGCCAAGGAGGCTCGTTAAGAAATTACTAATCACCTGAGGGTGACTGAACAAGAATGTTTAATCTTGCTTATCAATATCATGATGTTTTGCTTTTATCTTATGCCTGAATTCTTTCCTCTTTTCTTCTCAGTTCATTCTGCTCTTCAAGACAAGTCTCTGATTAATTTTCCTATGTGTATCAGAAAATAATAAGTTACCTGATCTAAGCAAATAATTAACAAGAGACTTCAGTCATTTAACAGTAACTCAGCAAATCTCACCACAAAAATGTATGCTACAAAAATTCTTTAAGCCCTCTAAACTGGCAAAACTTCATGGCTATTCTGAGTATTCAAGAATAAAATGAACTGAAGAATACTCAGTTAAAATAGAAATATTAAATACTAAAGTCTACCTAACAGTAATCCACATACCTAACAGTAAGCCTTATTTGTTGCTATGTAAAAAGGAAAAGTATCCTATTTTTTATCCTTCCTCCCCATGAAAAAGTACAATTATCTAATACTGCCTGCTAACACCAGATAGGGTTAGCAAATTTGCTGTTAATCTGGACACAAAGCAAACACAGGAATGGATTGAAGTGGCAAAATTCAGATTTACTACTACCTTATGAAGAAAATCTGCATGCAGACAATATAACATCAAGAATTACTAGGATCCAACATTTAGGTTAAAACTCTCAAATGAGACTTTCTAGGACAAAATAGAAAGCTTTCCCCTGCCAAATACATTTTTATAGCTATGCTCAATAATAATTCAGGAGCCAAATCCAACTGTTAGAAAAACACTGAAAATAAATTCATGTGTATGTATACATACACATATACATGTGTATATTACATAAACTGAGATTTTAAATCTGCATAACATTTGGAATCTACATGTGTCTCAAGGTCTACTGTGTCCAAATGTCTCCTGGAACTGCTAGATAAGGAAATGTAACTACTTTGTGTCCTCGGTCTTCACTTCCTAACCCCTAATCTCCTAACCTGGAACACTATGTCATGACTGTCATCAGGCTTCCACTTCACCATTAGCTGTCCCTCTAAATCTTCCCTTAGAAGGGTGCTTCTTCAAGAGGCACTATCAGGACCTCAGATTCTCCTTCACACAGACACACTGCTCTCCACCAGTGGTTGCACAGCAGCTAGCTGACATTTTGTGGTGGCTTATATTCAGTGGTCCGTATGTGACTTCTAGGCTATGAGATGACTTTTCCTGGGCAATTTTAGCTCTTCAACAGTGTTATTATTTGGTGGAAGGCCGTCCAAAACTATGCTAAAATGGAAGCCGAGTAATCTCAGAAGAAAGTTTGTAAGTTTTAGTTGCTGACATTCAATTATTTTAGGTTCAATCCAGCTCTTGTTGCTTGAAGAAATTCATTGCAACATGAGGATAATGAAGAAGTGAAATAATAATAGCAAAAATCCTCCTGAATCTGGTATTCGTTCAAGGGCTGGCAGGTGCAGCTGCAGGACCACCAGGCACAGGAACACCACTCTTCTTGCTAGATTGTTGACAAAAAATAGCAGAGCACATTGGGAAAACCCATAAGATATTATCTCAATAATTTTGGTCCGTGCAGAAAGCAGGTACTTCCAACATGAGAATCATCCTCAGAACATGCCTTTCTCTTAAAGAGAGCTACTAAGTGTTTCTGATCTGAAATGTTTTCTACTTTGAGAGATTCTATTCTAGACACTCCAGTATTCTGCAGACTGATGTATGTGAGCATGTGTATGTGATAAATAAAATCAGATAAACCAAATACTTTTGTTTACCTTGACCTTACACAGTGGGTATAATGTCTTCGCTTTGCATATGGCTGCATTATATTAGTGTTGCTATGCTAGTAGCATATCTCCTCAATGACAATGTGGAATATAAGAGGAATAGAATCCCTGAATGGTTTGGGTTGGAAGTGACCTTAAAGACCATCTAATTCCAACCTCCCTTCCATGGGCAGGGACACCTTCCACTAGACCAGGTTGCTCAAAGCCCCATCCAACTTGGCCTTGAACACTTCCAGGGATGGGAGAACCACAGCTTCTCTGGGCAACCTATTCCAGTGCCTCACCACCTTCGGAGTAAGGAATTTCTTCCTAACCTCTCATCTAAATCTCCCCTCTTTTAGTTTAAAGCCATTACTCCTTGTCCTATCACAACACTCCCTGACAAAGAGTCCCTCCCCAGATTTTCTGTAGACCCCCTATAGGTACTGAAAGATTGTTGTAAGGTCTCCCTAGAGCCTTCTCCTCTCCAGGCTGAACAACCCTAACTCTCTCAGCCTCCCTTCATAGGAGAGGTGCTCCAGCCCCTTGATCATCTCTGTGGCCCTCCGCTGGACTCATTCTAATACTTCCATGTCCTTCTTGTGCTGCAGGGCCCAGAATGAATAAATAATTTATCTTTTAGAATAAGCTGCAGAGGACGATATTTGGAATATGGTGAGAGGATCTGAAAGTGGACTATATCCTCACCTAGTGTAAATTATCTTCAAATGCTTCAGTACCAATTTATCAGGCTTAAAATATTTTACAGCTTTCATATTCCTTTGATATCCCCCCTTAAGTGCAGACAAGCCCCTAGTGGATGCAAGATTAAAATTGTAAATTGCACTTCATAGAATTTGGAATATTAAATCAGCAACTGACCTTAGAAACTCTGATGTAGACTAGTGACTGACATTCTCATAACTGTTTGGGCAATATTTCCAGCTTGCAAAACATACTAAATAGTGTGGGTCCATAGTATTTGACAAGTCAGAAGCCAGGCATATTCTTTATTTTCTCTGTGTATTCATATTCATGGCTGTTGAAGTAGGTGATTGTTGCATTAGATGGATACTTTATGAAGCTAAAAACATAAAGACAGTTCACACCTCACAGTAATTGTCTCTTTCCTGTTACTCCAGAATGAAAACAAACAAAACAAACAAAAAAAACACACAAACAAACAAAACAAAACCCCACAACCCTCATTGTAACTTATTAAAGAAGGCTGTGTATTTTAGCTGTATGATGGAGCTCAATGTAATGAATAACCAATTCAAGTGAAAAAAGAGGCAGATTCAGTACGTGTAAGTATCTCATTTTTATAGAATGCCTGGGCTGGTCTAAGTGTCTAAAAATGTGTGTAATAGAAACAGGCTTAGCCTAGATTTCCCAGAAAGATTTGTACTGATGGTTCACCTGGCATGATTTGTTGCAGCTAATCTTACTACCTTGCTTAATACGTGTGTCATGAAAACCTGCTATTCAGTTCTGGTTCTCATTTCACTTTTCCAGTATTTTATTTAGCAACTGTTCTTTCAGGACACAGTGAAAATGGAGATGCAAAATGAAAAAGACACAGAAGCCTCTAAGTGCTAGAAATTTACTTGGTAAAGCAGGTAGTTGATGCGGTGTTTCAGAAGTGCGATGGTGCCTTTGATCAGCTTACTGGAAGCAGTTGTGCTGTGCATTTACTCTCATGATTCACAAATTGTTCTGAAAATTCCATTAACCTTAACTATCTCTTTGAGATAACAATGTTGTTCTTTTTGTGGTTTGGAACTATGTTGTTGTTTATTTGGGGGGGGGGGGGGGGGTAAGACACCACTATGTTAGAGACTTGTACTGTTTTAGAACTGTAGAGGACTGTAGCCATGTTTCCATCATGATATTTAGGTTTTAAGCACAAGAGATAATTTATGTTCCAAGAAGTCCAAGAAACTGGGTAATAACACATTTAGATTTATCAGTCTTTTTTGGATGTGATTCACCTTTGACATTTTTGTTTTCATAAAATAAAAACAACATCATCTGTATCACACATAGTGATACTGCAGCATTACAGATATTTTCATATCAAACACTCTAATCATTTTATGTGTAATAGAATACAAGCAAACATTTCCCAGCCATTGCTCATGGATCATTTATGAAATACTTTGGGGTGGGTGGCGGCAGAGCTGATGCAGCCTCCTTGTGAAGATACCTGGTGTTGAGGGTGCGTTACAGGAGAGGGACACTCAGTCTCTGCTAGGATATGGAGGTATATGTTTATGAACCAAAGGTGAAATTCTCCGCTGGTGTGAGGAAATTTGTGATCAGCTTCCCGCATATCAAGCTTTTAGCAAATAAACTCTCTGACTTGGAGATCTTTGGCTAAGTTGACTGTTGCAAGGTGATATTATGGCATAAGTTCATACGATTTCATTAGGCTTTGTTACACAGGCTCCCTGCGTACCAGAAAATGGGAGAAAAGACATTTCAAAACGTGTTATTAACATACAGAATAAGCATGCCAACTTATTGACATAAGTAGGATGTCTACTAGAACTCACTGTACTTGCAAAACAAAGAGGTACTGTGAAGATGTGTTCCTTTTTCAGAACACATGGGAAATAGAAAAACATACATTTAAATAAAGACCTTATTATAGTCACCCACATTTCTTACTAAGCTAGAATAATAAAAGGATGTATTGCTACTTATAAAAAAAAATAATTCAATTATAATGACCTGAGATTTGTTTTTATTTTCATGAAGACTTTTATGGAAATAACCTTGATTTTATTAGCTTGTGTTCTATTTTATACCACAATCAGAAAGAATGATTACATTTAATATGGAGAGCTGAACAATTAACAGGGTTAATAGTCCTAAAGATAAGATAGGAATGCTTTCTGTATGTGACTGTGAGGTCAGATGTAAAGAAAAAAAAAACTAACAAAACCATACGAAGAAAATATTATGCAGCTTTCTACTTCTTTAGAATTACTGCAAAATTAATTTTGAAATATAATTTCTTACTCAAGTTTGCAGTATCACTTATCTGAAAGGACTGTTTTGCAGTCTATACAATTTTAAAATATCTGCTTATCTAAGGCTAATATTTCTTGGCTGTCAGCAGTAGATGACTTAGAATTTGAAAGAACATATACTACAAGCTGCAAGGTCACAAAGAGTTTGAAAAACAATGGAAGTGTCTAATATGAAAAGAATACTGCTGTATGTGGATTTGAATGCTAATGAACTTTATAAAGTCTGGACTGACAGGACCAAAAGCTGTTCATTGACTTCCCTCCTCAACTGCTCTAGTTCTGGGACAGCATTGTGATCTACTTAAGACAGAAAGAAAACGTTAATATTCTAGACTAGTCATTTAGTATACATTAATTGTTCATGATGCCAAAAATCCCCATGAATGCGGATTTTTTATGAATTTAAGATTTGACTGTAAGTAATTTCCTTAGCAAAACATGAAGTATAAAGAACATGAAAATGGTATAAAGAACAGCTTTCCTGTCATGTACATTTTTCCATATCAAAAAAATCAGTTGAAATTAGTTTTTATATTACAGAAGCACTAAGGGTCAATTAATTCCCTCTCTTTAGTAGTCACTGAGGGGCCTGTTTTGGCAGCATTGAAGAAGTTCTATTAACAGTGGAGGGAATAGCAGGAATTGATCATGTCATTTGTGATATCTTCCATTTTACATTCATTTTCTTATTTTAAAGTTATTTGTATGCCAAACTGCTTTTGGATTTGGAGTTTTGAAATAAAACACAGCTCGTTTATGTTATATTAAGGTATATAAAAATGTATAAAAAGATATTTTATATAAAATGATATAAAAATATTTGTGTTTGAGCAACATACAGTCTTGGTATGAAAAAGCCAGAGATAATTAATTGAAAATTTTATCAAGGAATTAAGGAAAATCTAAGGAACAAAAGATAATTCTGGTTAACATGAAAAACTAGTATATTATTTTAGATAGCATATTTAATGCAATGAATCAGCCATATAACTAGTAAATAGTTTTGTAGCAAATAGTGCATTGCAACAAATTCTGCTATTGAAGAAACTTCAAGCTGAACCATTGGAGTGTAATAGGAGTCTATCTCATGATGAAACTACTGTGACTTCCTAAACAAATAAGGGAGTTCAATAAAAAAAATTGCTTTTCATCGATTCAAATTTGCAAAGATACTTAATATGCTTTAAAAATAGGGAAAAAATAGTAGTTAGAATCAAAGATAGTGAAACTGTACACTAGAAGTTCTGTGAAATGGCACTTTCTGAATAGAATTTCATGTTTGTAGACATGAAATTGTTTAACATAATGCTGAATATCTTATAGATTTGCCAACTATTATTTATTTTCTGCAGTGTATAGGAAGTACAGCAGTAGGTTGAAAAGGATAGCCCCCACGATCACCCTCCAAAATTTGCAGAGAATTTGTGCAATCAGGAACGTGATCACAAATGCTCTTCAATTTGGGGATGACTTTGGGATAGCCACTTCTTTAAGAATCTTGTTGTCATAATTATGCCAGTGGTGTCTGTTGGGATCCACTGGGTGTCCACAAGGAAACAGGACGATTTGTGCCTCATGTAATAATGAGGACTGGGAATTTAGAAGGATGAATTTTGAAACTCTTTTTTTTTTTTTAGGTTGTCTTCTGAGAATGTCCATTTTTCATTGATAGTTTGCCTGTTGTTGATTGCTGTCTTTTTTTTTTTTGTTTTGTTTTTTGTCAAGGAATTATTTTATGATGCCATTTTGTAGCTACTTACAGTGCACAACAACTGCAGGCACTCTTTCCATTCAAATAAGCGCTTCAGTGCTGTATGTACAGTTATTTGCCCTTGTTAGTTAAGCAACCTGGAAGTTTTCCTATATACATAATCTTTAATGTAACTGTTCTGCAGTGTAAAGGGTAGTTCTCTGTATAGAATTACTTGGGAAGCAAAACATTTGACATTTTGCTATCCAGAATTTAATTAGTACCTAATTAGCAAGTGAAATTTAGCTTTCCAACAGATACTCAAGTAACTTTTTTTTGGGGGGGGGGGGGGGGGGGGGGGGGGGGGGGGGGAGGAAGGTTAACTGGATTTGTACATGCCATGTGCACCAGCTGATGAGCAGTGGACCTACCTAAAATCTCTGCCTTCTTTTTAGAGAAGGTGAATTATATTTTTTCTTATGTCTCTGAATGTTACTTGAAAACAACATGCTGTCATTATATCTTGAGATTGTGCAAGATCCACTGCTGCCATTACAACAACACAGGATGTTATGGAGGGAATCTCTAAGGTTTCCTTTCTTGCTGTAGCATTTGTGTTGCTTGAGGTCTTGGTTAAGTGTACCTACACAGCTGCTTGTTGTCACTGTTAATAATAAATAAATATTGTTGATATATAAAAAATAAATAACAAGTGTAGAAATAGGTATCTGTCTTTTAAATAATGATAAATATATGGGGCTTGAGGATAGTCCATAATCGTATCACACTTCTTTACTGTTGAGAAGAGAGAGAGCAAAATGGCATATAATCCTATGGTCTCTTTACACAGAGCAAGAGTGGTTTGTTTAGGACCTTTTACACTACAAATCAACAACAAAATGTGTAGAAGGTCATAGGAGATAGGAAGCTTCCTGGATGTACTTGGGTTCATGGAAGAACTGGAGTTAGTGCAACTCCTGATAAGGTTATTCCGTAAAGCATTCCAAGATTATCAGAAGGGTTGCACTGTATCATAAAAGAAAAAAAAATGCAGACAGAATATAGCATGCAGAAGCAGTTTTCCAGCTCCTCCCATTGCAGCACGCAAGAGACACGGTTATAGTTAACTTTGGATTATCAATCACTGTGAAACAGAATGGAAAGGTTGTACATTTGAGCAGCTTTTTCACTGTTTTTGCACTCAATGATGAGGCTCTCGGAACCAATATTAGACATGGAAATGGCAAACTACAGTGAAGTTTTAGATCCAACATATACTGCGCTGGAGTTCGAAACTATGCAGATTCTGTATAATGGCAATGGTGAGTTCTGTTCCATGATGCAAAATCAAGCCAGTTAGCAGAAAAAGTGAAGTTTAGTAATGTTATAGGGTGTTAGCTAAAAGTTTTAATAATGGAGCTTTTGGGAGTTGTTTTCAAACTACAGATCTGCTGTTTTACACTTCATCGCTAACTCTAAGTTAATAATGTTATAATTCTTTAACATTAAGGAAAATAAAAGGGAGGTTATATGTAATAAACTAACTGAACTGTACTGTCATCAGTCAGTTAATCAAAGGAAGAAAATGGTGTATTCAGCAGTTGTTTTATTTACTGTAGGACAAATGAATAACTAGTATTGACGATTTGGACATGAAAGTATATTTTGTATATAACATTCATAAGGACAGGACAAAATTATCCAGAGGCTTGTGAAAAACAAACAAACAAACAAACAAAAAAAAACACCCTACTACTTCCTGATGCCTAATTTCTAATTATTGGACTAATATTTTACTTATTTAAATGTTAATCTAGATATGTGTATATGCGAATGATAGTGATTATTTTAAATCATGTTGGCTTTCTAGAGGGTACAGTTTAGCTGAGAAAACCTATTGGCATTTGGCTAATGTAGCATTTTACTTCAGGTGGAATTTTTTAATGCAATATTTTTTTTAGAAATTGAACCAGTCAGTTATGCTTGAAATAGGAAGCACACCATTTAATTCTGCCATCTTTTAGCACTGACCAGAAAAATAGGAAATTTCAGACTATTAAAGTGAAGAAAAGTGTCAGGTGAATTAAACTAAACTAAACTAAAATGACTTTCCAAATCTTCTAATGTATTTCAAAATTTGTTTTAGCTGTATAATAAAGCATAATTCATAGATATAGTATATATATTATAGTGTATATAATATACATGAAATATAATATGTATTAAAAGGCAGAACAAATATTTAGTGATTTACAGGAAATATTCAGCACCTGCATTTCCTACATATATAAATTCCTGCCATAGAGAGCCCAAGTTAGTTTTTGTTGTTGAGCTTGAAGTTTTATTTGAATTTCTGGTATTACTTTACAGCCAGCTTAGTAAACAGAAAAGTAGATTTGGTTATTGATTTAGGAAGAAAAACAGAGCTTCACTGCCAAAATGATTTTGAAGCTATCAACAATGATTATGTAACTTTTAGATGATTTATCTGATTTTTCTTTCAATATGGGTGATTTCATTGGTCATTTGTGTTTTGCTGAATTGCACCCTTCAGATCTGTTAATGTTACATAGAATGGGAAAGCAGATTAGGGAGATTAGGGTTATGCTGTATTGCATTATGTGTTGGTGATACAGTTAGTTAAATTATTCACTGTAAATGATTAGTTTGACAGTTATTAGTTATTAAATGTAGTCCTTTTCTGTTTAGCATTTGCTTTGAACTTAGCTTATGTGCTTTATGATAGAATTTATCAAAAAGATTGACTTCAAGCTACTGTGCTAGTCTGGAACAGAATGTCTCTTCTGAACTTTCATATGTGTATTTTTGAAATTTAATTAATTAGAACTGTTCAGAGAAAGTTAACTGTCCACATTCAGATAGATTATGCAGTTCTATTGAAATCAGAGAACTTTACAAAATCAGGTCAATTTCACAGATATTTTGTTTCAGAATAATAACAAGGAAAACAAGTATCTACATATCTCTCTTTATATATATGTGTATTTGTCTATATGTGTATATATATGCACATATACATGCACACACAAAGAGATACAACTTATATTGCTTTGAAATATTTAAAGTTAAATATTGTATTTTTATTCTGTATAAACATATACATATATGTACTACATATACTATATATATATTATAATTCGCAAAAAAAGCTTTTATATTTCTCCAGCTAAATTATTCTGTAAACCATTTTAAAAATAATTTTCCAGTCATAACAAACCCAATTTTAAAATAAGTTCTTCACATAACTGAATTATTTACTTTTTTATTTTTTTTATGAGCATTTTATAATCTGATTCTTATCAACCATATATCTGTAAAGCAGGAAAAGTTGGTGCTGCTTCTCTCTTTGTCTAAAGAATTCTATTTAAATTTTAAGATCCTTGGGACACAAGCAAAATTATATGTTTGCAGAATACATTTCAGATGGATCCACTATGACATGACTAATGATATTTATCAATATCAATAGTTTTACTTTTCAACCTGTCCATTCTTCATGATCTGATGTACTTGAGTTTTTAATGCAGGCTTGAATATCTAAGTATTGTGAAACTCTTTCCTCTCTGACTGAATAACTACAAATGTTAAAGACATACTGCAAACAGTTTTCCTTTCATAAGACCAGAAACATACTCAGAAAACATGTCTGTTAAACCTTGTGACTCAAAAGAGAATAAATATGACTATTCTGATTTAAGGTAAATTTCTTCATTATTGTTTACCACATTCAGTGACTAAATGTTAATCATATGTAGATAATCTCTCATGCAACTATGAAGTCTACACAAGTGTTCCTTTGGGTAATTTGTTCAAGGAAGTAAAACCAAGTCATCTTAGCATGCATTTTATCATTTATTATGCAAAAACTTTTTTTTTTTTTAATGTCATTTATGCAATTGTTTCTTTATATTATAGGAGCTGGCAATAACTTGTGACTATGAGACGTGGTATATGATATCTTCGCCAGCTAAGTAGGCAACGCTGATCAATGTCAAAGTTACTCATCATGTTAGTTAGAATATATATGTAATTATACATACAAAGTTACGCTTCAATTGTTAACCCCTTTCAATTGGATAGAGTTTGGAATAAAATTATTTCTGTTGTGAGCTTCATAAATTCTGCTAACCTGACTCTATCAATTTGGAAGTGTTCATCAGAATGACAACCAGATACATATACTGTGGTAAATAAATAGTAAGTGTCAATTAAAAGAGAAAAGACCCGAAAATCCCTCAATTTAGGTATAAATTGGTCATGGGGTCGTTGTTGAAAGTCTTGTCCATAACTACATATGCTGTTCTTGCCTTTCCTCAGATAGTTCAGGTGAAGCTCTCAACATGAATACTGTTGACAGTGGAGTCAGCAGTCTCTGTGCAATATGTGGAGACCGAGCAACCGGAAAACATTATGGTGCTTCCAGTTGTGATGGATGCAAGGGATTCTTCAGACGAAGTATACGGAAAAATCATGTTTATACATGCAGGTATTTAAAAAGTTCCTCTAGATGCATCAAATTAATGAATGTACCAAAAATTACTTCAGACTTTTTCAGAATTTTTAGAACTATTTAGAAGTATTTCAGCTTTATCTGAAGGAATTCTAAACATTTTAATGGAGTGTGTAAGTGATGATATATTCTCAAAATCTGGAAGAAAAAAAAAAACTTCCACTCAAGACTACTGAATTGGACTATCTATACATGGCTTCTCTGAGGTGAAATTTCTGTAACACCATACATGCTTGTAAAAACAACATGTTAAATGAATGTTTAATTTCTCATAAGGGAGTCAGATTCATTGATATATGTATATATTATTATTTTTTTACCTGTAGGACTTGTAAACTAAATGATAAAAAGAATGGTTACTAGGAATTTAATGACCGTCAAGGTAGCACTTTTTGAAAGTCCTACCTTAATTATCAAAGCCAGGCAGATTTTTCTGATATTAGCTTTTTTTTTTTTTTTTTTTTTTTGCTATGAATTATATTCTTGTCTCTACTAGAAAAAAAATGTCACTGTATTACTAAAGAGCTGTCTTACTTTTATATGGTTATAAAAAGCATCACAGAATCATAGAATGGTTAAGGTTGCAAGGTTGACCTCTGGATGACCTCTGGAGGTCATCTGGTCCAACCCCCCAGGGACACGTAGAGCAGGTTGACCAGAACCATGTCCAGAAAGGGATCTCCTGAAAATAAAGAAAAAATAAAAATAAAAATTATTTTATTGTCTTTTCACTAGCAATGTGGAAAGTGTGATTCTTAACTGTTTTTTAATTTTTCCTTTTAAAATTGTTCCTTATGAAGGCAGTTTCTGAATAGAAAGTCTAAGATTTATGAGTCTTCTGAAGACAGTTCAAGCACATCTACACATCTTTCCACTTTGGTGACACACCGCTTCTTTTAGTGACCATTCCCCTCTCTACTCCCCTCCCCCCTGTCAGTATGAATCGCAGTCTCCTAATTTTTGGATGCTTAGCTGCCCAAATTGTCATATTGCAGGTATGTGAACCATATTTGAGGAATTGCTCTGTGCATGCACAAGTCTGTAATATGCCAGTTTTAAGTCACGCACAGAATATGTGGAGTCCTCTGTGAGTTTAGACAGATCAGTAAAAGAAAACTTATTTACAGCCTCGTTGCTGGAAATGTTTGCTCCACTCTTCCTTGAACACTGAGCATTCTTATAAGGAAGTAGCTGCCTTATAGGTAGATCACGCTGATATGTCATAGACATGCTTCCAAAGTGGTGTGACAAGAGCTGATATAACTGACTCCAAGTAGAGCTCTGGAAAACATATATATATATTTATCTAACACATGCACAGCAAAAAGGCAAAAACAAATGGAGAGGAGGGGATGCCTCATATCCATTCTCTGTAAGTACATCTATCTGTAATGGTGAATGAGAAAGCTAGGTAAGCTTTCTTGTAGTGTCATGCTCTGCGTTTCCTCATGTCTTTATTTTATTGTCGTATTCAATTTCTTTTCCTCACTCTTCCTGTTTAAGTTGTCATCTGTAATGACACAGCAAGTACCTTGTTCATTGGTATCTCCTGGAAAAGTAAACTTTGCCAGCCAAAGGTACTGGTTTTGCAGGTATGGGCTCCTCCATGCTTGTAACAGTTGACATTTTCATCCATTGTCCCATCTTTTTCCTATTAGTAGGTTTTCTATTCTTCCCCCCCCCCCCCCCCCCCCATAGGCAGTTGCTGGCATATTTTACATGTAAACTGAGGTGTAATTGATGCACATAACTCCAAATGTTTTTACACTTGTCCATTCCAATACACACTTTATACCCACACACACATGCATACAAAATAAGGAGGTATGAAATGCCTCTCAAGACTGGCTAATGGGAAAAAATATATATAGAAAAGTGGTTATAGACATTATTCTGTCAGGACAGATTATTTAGTTTTCATAATCAAGGTGGTTCTTTGTTAATGCTTTGTATATTTACCCTTTTTTTTTTGTCTCTGATAGATTCAATCGACAATGCGTTGTTGACAAGGACAAAAGGAATCAATGCAGATACTGTCGTTTAAAAAAGTGTTTTCGAGCAGGAATGAAAAAAGAAGGTAACATTTGATATAATTTATTATTTGATATACCAAGAGAAATAATCTGAATGTGTTTTAAAATTTAATCAAAATTAAAAAAAAACCACAGCAGAATAATTCAATAGAAAAGTCTGCTCTAGTGCCTGAATGATGGAGAACTGCTTTTATACTGAGGTGACATATGCATCATCTAATTTTCAGGTGGGTAAGAAGTTTTAACACTTTGGGCATTAGAAAACATCATAGGTTTAAAGTGAATCTGAAACTGTTTAATCCATGAATCTTGGCACCAAAATTTATTAATTTCTAAGCATTGAGATATATGCCTGAAAAAGTTCAAAGCATGAGATTTTAGTTCAAATTTTTATTTTTTTACCAAATTTGAATAATAAAATCCGTATCTAGGATTTCTACCTTACTGAAGTTACAGTGCCAATTTACTTGTTTTTCCCTTAATTTTAGATGTTTGAAACATTCAAATGAGAGGAAGTTTTGTTAGGTTGGGAGAAAAAGTACTGATAAGATTAATAGCAGTAACTGTCAGTGGAGTGTCCATAATCAGAAAGACTTCTAACCTCACTGGGGTTCTCATTTGTGTCTATAGGAAGATTGTTATTTAGGCATCTCCATGGCGGAAGAAACATGGGTATCCCAGTGATCTTCTTGTGGAAGTGGAAGGATTTGATCACTACAAAGCAATAGCGAGAGAAAGGCAGTAAGAATATCAGAGAATTCTTGTACCAGGTTGTTGGGCCTGTTGCTTCACTGCCAGTTATAATGTAGAGGCAAAAAGCATCCTAATCTGGTTCAAATAAGCAGTTAAAATGGTTCTTCCATCACAAAATTTATGTTTGCTGTGATACTCTTTGCAACCTGTTTTATTTGTAACATGGTATGTCTACCTGAAGGCCAGTCTGCAATGTGAGCACATGGCTCTCTTGTACTGTAAGTAGTCTATATTAGCTTTAGTCTAGACATAGCTTTCCTAATATGAGGGAATTATTTTCTTTATTATTATTATATACATATATATTTTGTGTGTGTATTTCTACCATAGTATTTCTTTGCTAGTGATCAAGTTGTGGCATGAGATAAAAAGCATTTTTTCCTTGCAACTGCATGGGAGTATTCTAAATAGAGTAGCGCTGAGAATGTATGAAATGGGTTTGCTAATTTCTGTGGAGCATGGTTTAATCTTCTGAAATTTTAATTAATAAAATCAGTAACATGTTGGGTATATATTATCAATCTAAAAAAAAGAAAATGGGAGACTTTCAAGTCCATAGCAGCTGTAAAACTTCTGCAAAAAGCAGAACTTTACAGACATTCAAAAACTGGAATTAAAGAACAGTTTACCTCAGAAGGGACATCTCTAAGTCCAGGCCCCCATTTAAAGCAGGGCTAACTTCTAGCTTGCATCAGGTTACTAAGGTCCCTGTCTGGCCAGGTTTAGACAGTCCCCGGTAGTGGAGATTTCTCAGGCTCTCTCAGCAACTTCTCCCAGTGCTTGACCACCCACATTATGAAGATTTTCTTCCTAATATCTAACTGGAATGTATTATATTGCAATTAGTGTAGTGCCCATCACCTCTTGTCTTTTCACTGTGCATCTGAGAAGAATCTCTCTACAGAAATTAGACCCCCACCTCCACCTCCACCTCGGTCCTCTGCTATATAAACAAAGACACCTCTTCCTGCTTCACCTTGGATGGCCTGTGGGTTACATCACCATAGCCCTCCACTGGGCACCTCCCAGTTTTCCAATGTCTCCCATATACTGGTGAGCCCAGTGCATGGTTTGCGGATGCCACCACAAGGCATGCTGCTGACTTATGTTTATGAACTAAAAAGATATATCCTATTCAAAACTTTTAATCTCATTTACACTGTTCTGCCTCCTCTGATCCCACTACCTATAGAACTTTAATTTTTCCTTGTGTCCAAGCTACGTTTATTCACGGCTTCCCGGTACTAAAGTAATTGAAAAGACTAAACTGTAAATTTCACTACTCATATTCTGTTTTAGACCTCTGTACGCCTTCAGGTTAAATCTTATATTGTAACTGTAATATAGTTTATATGATGTATTCTCAGCTTGTTTTCAGCAAATCTCTCTTTCAGTGTGAAAGTGAAAAAGGGCTTCAGCGGGTAGAGGCTATACAAGCCCTCTTTGAGCAAATATTCCCACTTATGCAGATGGAGTCTGAACAAAGGTTTTAGGAAGACAGACAATCCAGTCTGTCAGAAATTATACATACACAAGAGCAAATAGAATCATTTGCCTATGATTGTCAAAGTGCTCTGCTAGTGACTTTCACTAGTGATTGTCAGAATAACGTACTATTTTTCTAATACCAATCATTGCTGATTGCTGACCTTATTTTAACTATGTAGCACTTAAGCTGCTGAGATCCAAAGTGAATGTTTATTCTCCATTCTTGTAAAAAATGTTATTTTTGTTTGTTTGTTTCACGTCTGCACAAACATTTAGCACTTTGTGTTTATCACTGCGCAACATTTCTTATTGTGACCTTAATAAAAGGCCCATCATTGAATGTCCTTGGCAAAAAGTTACTACACCTCAGGAATAAACTGTGTGCATTGTTCAGATAAACCCTGAAAACTATGCAGTGTATGGAATTTTTATTTATTTATTTTCTTTTTTATTGAAGCCTTTGGTACTACTCCTAAATTCTGTAATGCAGATTGTTTCCCACAAAACAGCAAACATATCTTTGGAAATAAAGCTACTGCTCTTAAAAGATGATGAGATCCCTTGTGCAATGAAAAGATTCTGTTCAATGAAAAGATGTGTTCAGCATAATTCTTTTTTTTGTTGTTTTTCTTCTTTTTTTTTTTTTTCCTTCTTGGCCTAATCTTGGACATGGTCTGGGTTTTAGAAAAATCTGATTGATAGTTTTATTTTCTCTTCTTCCTTGAATTCAAAAGTAAGCCTTATTGCTTCATGAGCCTTCCATGTACTAATTAAGGATTTCTTATCCAAAGTCCTTTTAACTGGCTTTTTTAGGACCCCATGAGACAAAACTTACTTTCCTGGAACTTTTTTCTTGCTTTTTTAATATATTGTATATATATTTGTACTTAGTTAATGCTCTGTAGACTGGCTAGGAATTCATTTGCACTGAGGAACATGAGATTTAAGCCCTCAAATTACATTACTAGAGGATTTAGTTAGCCATTCATTCTGTTTCAGGGTTTTTCACAGAAAACCAAGAGTAGGGCTTTCAGACTTCCTCTCACTCAGAGATTTTGTCAGTGGTGGTGCCTCTTGACCTATTCAGCAGTCCAGAGATGTCAATTTCTACCATTGTCATAAAGCCTCATTTACTGAAGTGGGTAAAATAACAAAATGACAGAATATGTTCAAGTTCAAAGGAAGAAACATATATATATATATTTAACTTTAATAATGACAGTCACAAAAATGCTAATAATTCAGTGTCTCGATGCAATTAGTTATATTTAGTTTTACAGGCAAACATCATTATATGGATAAGGACCATGAACAGGTATTGTCATCTTTCCTCACTACACAGAACTAAAAGCAGAAAGTATTTTTTGATGTCATATCTTTTGATTCTTATGCTTATCTAGTAAACCTCTGAAATGATATTGTGTGGTAATGTCTACAAGTTAATAAATGAGACAATTATTTTCTTCCAGCTGTACAAAATGAACGGGACAGAATAAGTACAAGAAGAAACAATTTCGATGGCTGCAACATTCCATCTATTAGCACGCTGTCACAAGCTGAGACACTCTCCCGTCAGGTATTGAGATCTACCATAAAATTATTTCCTAACTTTAAGAACATTTATGCAATAGTTAAATGCTTTCAGTTTCTCATTGTGTTAAATGAAGATTGTTTTTTCTCCTATTTGCAAAATGCACCCAGCTTCAACTTCCCAATGAAAGAATCAGCAATAGAATACCTTCTTAAAGCAAAGTCAATAAAAAAATTCTACTTTGTCCAGGACAATATGTCCTAGGCGCCTTTCTTAATAAAGCTTTATGGTTCTTACTGCTTTTAAATCAATTTCTGTCTCAGGCAGCTTGTGGCATCTATCTATCCTTGAGACTGGCTTTCTCATGAAACATTAGGGAAAATTTGTCCAAAGCCATTACATTTCAAAGGGGTGTGGACACTCATTTCCTTAGGTTCTTTTGAAAATCCCATTTTTAATATCCTTAAACATTATAAATACGGCAAACAGAAGTGTTCCAACTGTAGTCTATTCACATCTCGCTTTTAAATTTTCTTTGTCTCATCTGAACTTAATTTTCTTTTTTTTTTTTTTTCTCATGTTCAATCAATTACTGACTGGAACAGTCTCCAGTCCTTTTCTGCAACTCAGATAAATCATGGTCATTGATTCTGCATTCTTGCACCTCTTACTAACTTAGAATTTAACTGCCACCTTTATGATTTCATGCTGAATGATTTATACATCCCCAAATGTTTTGTAATCTCATCCTTTATCAGCATCTCTCTTAGGGTGAAACTGTCTGTAAAGAATTGATGCAGGAATTACTGGGTGATAGGCTTTGGCACATATTGCATGTCTTGGCAGACTAGATGAACGTAATGTACCTTCCTACCTTTCATACTATACAGTATGAAAAATATACCTATTTTTACCTCCTTAGTAATTCTTTGAACTTGCTTATTGTGCTTTGTGTGTGTTACTCCCTTAATCATTTCCAACAGACACCTGCAGTTCAGCAATAAGAGCTGTCTTAAACAGAATCATGTCCTCAGTCTTTTCTGCCACAAACTTCTTTTCAGCTGTTAGATTCTTGTCCTAAAACATCACCTTGTGCATACATGTGAATGTATTATACTTATTTGGTATGTTGTAGTAGAAGAGAATTTCTCCCAATAAGCCAAGCACATATGAAGATATATATGAAAGTCATCTCAAAGACCAAGAGGTGACATTAACATGACGGAAAAGTGAAATCCTTCAAGTCCTTTTTTTTTTTTTTTCTTTTTTTTTTTTCTTTTTTCTCCTCAATCAAATGGGTCTGTAAGATGAGTTCAGTCCTGAGAAGAGACTTGGAAATGGTGGTAGTGTCACAAATAATTGGCTAAGTCCTTCAACTTTGAAAATGAGGAAGAAGATAGCATTCTTCCATTTTTTAATTTTCATATTAAAATGGAGAAAATAAATTGCCTTGTCCCCTAATATCCCTCATGAGGGCAAATTGTCCAAGTAAAATTTTTTTCTCACAGGGACAGGAGAAGCTTTCTGGATCATGTAATTGCGAAAGGGACATGGTAGATTCTCATATCAGTAAAGATATGAGTCACTGATGCTTCTCAGGATGATAGGGATATAGTGTTATATTGTCATGTTCATCAAGTTGATGACTCCCATGTTGAACCCCAGAAATGAAGGGCAGGTCAAAGCAATGAAGAAATAGAAAAAGGAAAGTTCACAGCTTCATGTCCTTGTAAAGAAATGCAAACCTAGGAGTTCATTATGAATCCCCAACAGAAGTTCATGAAGTAATTTCAGCACACGGCCCATATTTTTTCCTAGAAGGTATAATTTATAAAGTTGCATCACTTTGATTAAAAGATATTAAAGGATGGAGATGTATCAGGTTCATGGGTCAATAAGTCTAATGATTTAAACTGCCTGTTCTTTTCCCTCTTTGGTGGTCCTTCCCATCAACTGGTTGGTGGATAGTAATATGTCTTTTTCTTGTAGATCAGAGAGTATCCTGCTATCAAAACTTTTTTTTTCTGTGTAGGTATTTTTGAATCATGATCAAGACTCCTCTTACTTTTCTGGAAAAAAAAAAATGAAATATGTTGAATTTCTTTGTTCTCTTACTGTACTGTGGGTTTTCTAGATTGAATGACACTGGTAGTTCTTACCTGAATGATATTCAGTGTTTTCAACTTTGTTTTTGTAGAACAGATACCAGAAATGGACTCATGATTACAGCAGGGATTTCACAAATGGTCTGCCTACAAAGAGACAATGTCTCTAATGTTTTTCCTACATGATAGCCTTTGAATTATGTCTGAGGATTTTTTCACCTGCCTGGCTGCTGTATTCCCCTGAGAAGTAATGTTCAGATGGTTAACTGCCGTTACTGTCTAAGCTGTTTCCAAGGTTTTAGGCTACTGAATTATGTAGGAAGTGCTGGGCTTTAGTTCAGAAGTGCAATTCCCTTTGACCACCCAAGTAAAATGGGATTTTACCATGGATCCCAATGGGGGATTTAACATGGATCTGCAAATGAGAGGAATATGGTAGGAGTCAACCTAAATAGCATCCAGCATCCTGAAATTTGTAACTATATAAAAAATCAAACAATCTTTTCTTATCTTGGGACTGGGGTGGGGGCAGCAGCTATAACCAAATCACCGGATTTCCTGAGGATGCTTTCTGAAGTAAAATGGAAGGTGAAACTCAGATTCATAGGTCTCATACAGTATTCCCCTCCCCTCCCCTCCCCTCCCCTCCCCTCCCCTCCCCTCCCCTCCCCTCCCCTCCCCTCCCCTCCCCTCCCCTCCCCTCCCCTCCCTCTCCTCTCCTCTCCTCTCCTCTCCTCTCCTCTCCTCTCCTCTCCTCTCCTCTCCTCTCCTCTCCTCTCCTCTCCTCTCCTCTCCTCTCCTCTCCTCTCCTCTCCTCTCCTCTCCTCTCCTCTCCTCTCCTCTCCTCTCCTCTCCTCTCCTCTCCTCTCCTCTCCTCTCCTCCCCTCCCCTCCCCTCCCCTCCCCTCCCCTCCCCTCCCCTCCCCTCCCCTCCCCTCCCCTCCCCTCTCCTCTCCTCTCCTCTCCTCTCCTCTCCTCTCCTCTCCTCTCTCCTCTCCTCTCTCCTCTCCTCCCTCTTTATCTCTCTTTTTCTTTGCCCTTAATGTTATTGCCTCTATGAGCTCTTTCATTTTTCTAAAATGAGGTAAATGATAACCATTTTAGAGGAAAAAAAGAAGCAACAACAACAAAACAAAACAAAGCAACAACAACAAAAAAAAGCAAAACAAAACTCTCCCATCTATAGACAAAGAAAAGAAAGCTTTAGTATCTTTAAAAATGATGCTTTGGAATAAGACGATATTGTATCATGATATGAATAGTGTAATTTTAAATATACTTTAATATACACTGCTAATAATGAGAAAAATTATAATTCATTGTTGGCAGTTATTGGTCTACATAGTCAAGGAATGTCTCAAGAGTATGTGATAACTGCTGTCATTTTTTTTTAAATATGCTGTTAACCTGTCATATAAATGCAATTATATGAAATTCAACATTATTATTTTTTTCTTTCAATATGTCCAGATCTCAATCTCCAGTCCTGGTGCAAGCACTGACATAAATGCTAAGAAAATTGCTGGTATTAGTGATGTCTGTGAATCTATGAAGCAACAACTTTTGGTCTTGGTGGAATGGGCTAAATATATTCCAGGCTTCTGTGAATTACCATTGGATGACCAGGTACAAGAGGAGACCAAAGAGAGAACTTTAATTACTGTTGTGTCATTTCTGTGATATTTAAATTTTATGAGTAAACAGTCATTTTTTTTTTTTTTCTGTTCAAATAGAGTTGGGTATTAGATCCACCTTCCCCCCCCCCCCCCCTTTTTATTTTTTAAGTTTTATAACATTACCATCACAAAAATAGAGGAAATTTATATGACTTCAGCCTTTTAAAGGAAGGAATCAAGTCTTCAGCAAACCAATACGTCCTTCAGTATTTTGTGCTTTCTGCATTGTTTTGCAAGGAGATACCAAGCTGAATGTAAAAATGAAAAAAAAAATAATCTTGTAAAAAAAGAACTTTTTTTTCTGATCTTGCAAAGTGTTTATTTTGTGTCCATCTTTCATTATAATATGGTTTAAGACATCCTGCTATTTAATATGAAGCAGGTTTTCCTTACAAAAAAAAAAGTCATGAGAATCTTGAGTAATTGCCAAACACGTATTGATGTCATTCTATAGCAAGTAATCTTTCGTATGATATAATGGACTCAAATTATATTGTATATAACAAGAGTGTGGGGAAAAAGTCATTAAACCTTGACGGGTTCTTCAGGGTTTTTATGTGACAGAGGTCTGACCTATCATCACATCTGTAATACACCTAATGTTTAGTGGTTTTCAGAGTTAACCATGCTGGCACACTTAGAACAAGTGTCTTCATGTTGCAGTAGGCAGTCCTGTCACTGACCGCCTGGGTAGAAGGTTAATTCATGGCTCAGGATCTCCTGATTCCAGTCCACTGACATTTAATTCAGCTTGAAAATGCCTCTGGGAAGTGGCATTGAGAAGGTCTTCTTTTTGCCTCTTCAGTCTTTCAGTTTTTAATAAAGTCCCGTGAAGAGGGTCAGATCATCCTTGGATTTGAAACTCAAACTGAGCTCATTTGCTGGTATTCTCAGGTATATGGAGTTGTTTCAGGCGACAGAAGATTCCCTCCAAAGTAGGATCTTGATGCTTTAGTAAACACACATAATATGTGTGCACATACTCAAAGTACTGAAATAAGTTAAAAATCTGTTCATGTAAAAGAGGGAGAAAAATAATGTTAGATCTTTAAATACAATGGTTCCATAAGGGCAACAAAAGCAAGCAATAAATATTGCTGCTTTTAACTTGTTTAGATGGCATGAAAGAGTATGGCATGAAAGGATCAGGCATCATTAAAAAGTTACTGGCTTTCTTAAAAAGAAAAAAATATATTGCTTGGAAAGATAAGAGATAACTTAAGGCTGAAAACACCCTTGCACTACTCAAAGAGTATGTCTGGGAAATATTCCTGAACTTTAAGTATGTTAGAAAAACAATGACAAAGGTATTGGAAGTTAAAACGAATGCCACATTTTCATTTGTGATAACCTCTTTCTATCAGGCATTGTGCATTTATTTATCAAGTAAACCATCTAGTTTGGGACAAATGATTCCTGATCTTGAAGTCAAACCATGGAGCATGTCAATGTGGATAAGTTAACTCTACTGAGAATCTGACGAGTCTTAACACATTAAGTATTCCTAAGTGCTGTGTTCCTTTACGTCACCCATAAAGTATTAACTTGGGTTCATAAGAAAAGAATTGCTTGCAAAGACAGAAATTCTGTGAGGAAATGGAGGTCAGTGCTTCAAGCAGACATTAAAAAGGAGAGTAAATAGGTGACAAAGAGTAAACTAATGATCACATTTCGAACTGCCTTCCTGGTATGAATCAGGTTTCTTTGTTGTTGACTGTAGCAGATATTTTAGCATATCTGGCTGTGTTGGGGAAAAAAGCTCTTTTAAGTACAACATAAATTTTTGGTTCAATGTGACAAAAATGAAAGAGCAATACTGCAGAATTTATCACCATAGTTCATTCCAACCCACTGGAGTCTTTAGTACCAACTTACAATTCCAGAGCAAAATTTGATAATGAAAAAAACACTCAGAAATAAATGCATGTACAGTATTTATTGAGAAGTATTCTCCAGAGCTGTAAGTTTAAAATCTAGACCAACCGTTAGAAGTGACAAAGTATAACAATTTAATTATAGTGCGTTATTAATTCAGTGCTACAAAATGGAAGTTTTTTTCATTTAGTTTACATTGTACCTTGGAATCTTAACAGTACCTATAGCTGAATGTACCTGTGGTAATATGCATCCTCATTTCTTTTCCCCTGTTTAGAAGTTTTGCTTTATTTTCTAATGAATCTGCTGTGTTTTTCTTTTTTCTTTCCTTTTTTTTTTTTTTTTTTAAGGTTGCCCTGTTAAGAGCACATGCTGGGGAACACCTGTTGCTTGGAGCAGCAAAACGGTCTATGGGGTATAAGGACATTTTACTTTTAGGTAAATATTGATTTTATTTCAATTAATAATGATGATGTTATAGTACACTAGCAACCATGTAATCACACGAGTGGGACAACTGTTCTGGCACAATTAAAGCTATACATTCTGTGAATGCTAAACAGCTATTAAAGACATAATGTCACATGCCCTGTTTCAGCAAAAGCAGGACATTTTTTGTGTGAATTAACATGAATAAAAATCAGATATGAGAAACAATTCAGAGAGTTCCTAGCAAATAGTTTCCTTATATTAGCAATCTTCCTGGCATCTTTGTTCCATTAAAAATAAGCAAAACAAACAAACAAAACAAAACAACACAACAACAAAAACACACAAGAAACCATTTAAGAGAGGAGTCTCTTAAAGAGAGGAGTCATTTCAGTCTTCATGAAAACTGTTTATCTGGTACTTCCCCGAGAGCTCTTTAGACAGAGATCTTACAGGCTAGAAAAGTGAATGGCCTGTTCCCTGCAACTATCTTTCGCAAGAGGTCTTTCACTGCTGCCTTGACGGTCATCACATTTTCATCATGTAAAGAGCAATCCTTTTGTCCCCTGTCATGTGAGAGACAGGTACATCCATGGCATGCTGAGGAGTGTCGCATGTGTAACAAATCATGAGACAAACTTATTGTTGGTCACTGTAAATGACACCTTTTCTGAGTTATATAAAGAGACCATGGCTAAAGGGACATTGTCACATGGTGGAAGCATGTCTTCCATTCATTCACACAACAGAGAAGCACAGTCATATGATGAGATGTGTGCCTGTGTGCATAATGACCTGGATTATGACATGTTAGCATTGTCTGACACAGTACTCTGCCAGTCTCAAGTGCACCCTGCCAAAATGGTCTCACTGAATACGTGCAGTGCTTTGGCTGTTTTGTGAGAAAGTGTGTAAGTCTTATTGGAATGTTGATGTGTGTCAAGACTATGAAGAATAAGGACTTATCAGTGTTGTGGTACAAGAAAGTTTTCTGCTACTTGCTGTCTTTGGGACTGCCTTTTCATAGCTCTAAATCAGCTTGAATTTACTTTCACACATACCATAACATTAAAGCAACAGAAAGATATTAGTGGAGATTGCTCTGGAGATATTACTGGCACCAGCGCACCAGCGATATTTTCAAATTAGAAACTATACAAATGACTTCCTTGATGTAGCTTCTTTCTCTAGCTGCAGTTTTACTGACAAAATTAATGAAATAAAAATGAGATATTTACAGTTTTATTAGGATTAGTAAGTAATAAGGACAAATAATGAGAAAATAAGCAGAAAATTATAGTCAGCATCACCAGAATCAGCATATATACAAAAATAAGAAACAATTTGAGGCTCTAAGGCTTATTTCCGATGCCTAGAAGTAGATGCCTGTATAGTTTATGAGTCATTTTGGCATGGATCTCTTGTGATATAATCATCAGCTTTTCTTTCAAAAACTGCTTTGTGGCTTCTGGAAATTCTATGGTTTTCCCACTGTTCTCATTACTTATGTTAGATGATTTCTGTACAGAAGTTGAAAGAAGATACCAAAATGGTCACTTACCCAATATCAAAATTTAAAATGATAAGAGCAGAGAAAATTGGTTCTTTACTGAAAATTTTCTGATGCTTCTACATTTTATTAGGAATAACAGGAGAACCTGTTGGATAAAGAAGCATTTCTGGTGCCTTCTCTGAAAGAAGTTTTCTTTGTCCATGGACAAATCCTGATCATTCAGCTTGGGATATGTTATTGTAATGGAGGAGGAAGAATTTTTAGATTGATTTACATTATATTTATCTTTTGTATAAAGGCCTACTTCCTCCATGTTCATGCATTCAAATTTCCACCTTAGTCCTGTAGACTAAACCGTAACTACACATGTTGGCATATTCATCCACACAGTTTATTTACTAGGTGAGAGCTGTAATTTAACAGTTTTGTATGATATAATGGATAGCTATTGAATAAAAAACAAACAAAAAAACAAAAAACAATTTGATTAAGCAAAATGAAGTATATTTTTGAAAAATGTTCTTCATTTATTATGTTACATCTAAATCTTTGTATCAGTCAACATGTTGGTATTCTTTCTCTCCAAGGTAACAATTACATAATCCATCGCAACAGTACAGAAGTAGAGATCAGTCGAGTGGCAAATCGGATTCTAGATGAACTAGTTCGACCCTTCCAGGAAATTCAAATAGATGACAATGAGTATGCTTGCTTGAAAGCAATTGTGTTTTTTGACCCAGGTACATATTTGAAAATATTTCAGAATTATTGCCAATTATTGATTTTGTTCAGATTATATTGAAACCAATCTCTGTTCATGTAGCAAGTGCTCATGTTTTGTTTTGTTTTGTTTTGTTTTTTCAGATGCAAAGGGCTTGAGTAATCCAGTAAAGATTAAGAACATGCGGTTCCAAGTCCAAATAAGTTTAGAGGATTATATCAATGACCGTCAATATGACTCCCGAGGAAGATTTGGAGAACTTCTGCTTCTACTGCCTACACTCCAGAGCATCACTTGGCAAATGATTGAGCAAATACAGTTGGTTAAACTGTTTGGAATGGTTAAAATTGACAGTTTGCTTCAGGAAATGTTACTGGGAGGTAAGATAACAACCTCTCAAATTTACCATGTTTTATTCTGTTGAATGTAGCATACAGGGATGTTGAGGGAATCATGATGTAAGCAAGCACTGTGACTACTGCCACAATGACTGAGCTTTGGGTCATATAATTGTTGGCTAAAGACGGCCGCTCATGTTGTTCCCTCAGTCCTACAACCTGATTTTACTGTGTTTTTCTCAGTCATTGCTGGATATCTAAACATAGAATTCACAGAATCACAGAATCACAGAATATTTGAGGTTGGAAGGGACTTCTGGAGATCATCTAGTCCAACATCCCAGTCTCAAGCAGGGTGCCCTAGAGCACGTTACACAGAATCATGTCCAGGAGGGTTTTGAATATCTCCTGAAAAGGTATCACCCATCCCCCTCAACCTCTCTGGGCAACCTGTTCCAGTGCTCACTCATCCTCACCGTGAAGACATTTTTCCTCATATTCAGATGGAACGTCCTGTGATTCAGTTTGTGCCCGTTGCTTCTCATTCTATCATTGGGCACCACCAAAAAGAGACTGGCCCCATCATCTTGACACCCGCTTTTAAAATATTTATGTAGATTGATAAAATCCCCTCTCCGCCTTCTATTCTCCAAGCTAAATAGGCCCAGCTTCCTCAGCCTTTCCTCATAAGAACGATGCTCCAGTCCCCTAATCATATCTGTAGCTCTCTGCTGGACTCTCTCCAGGAGCTCCATAACCCTCTTGTATTGGGGAGCTCAGAACTGGATACAGTACTCCAGATGTGGCTTCACCAGGGCTGAGTAGAATGAAAAGGTTACCTCCCTCAACCTGCTGGCAACTCTTCCTAATGCACCCCAGGATACCATTGGACTTCTCGTCCAAAAGAGCACACTGCTGGCTCATGGTTAGCTTGTCTGCCAGGACTCCTGGGCTCTTCTCTGCAGAGCTGCTTTCCAGCAGATCAGACCCCAGCTTGTACTGGTGTCTGGAGTTGTCCTTCCCCAGCTGCCAGACTTTACACTTTCCCTTGCTGAGCTTCATGAGGTTCTTGTCAGTCCACCTCTCCAGTGTGTCCAGGTCTCTCTGAATGGCAGCACAGCCCTCTGGTGAGTCAGCCACTCCTCCCAGTTTTGTATCACCAGCAAACATGCTGAGGATGCGCTCACTCTATCCATTCATCCACATCATTGATAAATAAGTTGAACAAGAGTGGACCCAGTACTGACTCCTGTGAGACACCATTAGCTACAGGTCTCCAACTAGACTCAGCACCACTGATCACAACCCTCTGAGCTCTGCCATCCATCCATGTTCTCAGTCCTTCTGTCTCCTCATGTGTCCCATGTTTCCTGAGCTTGCCTATGAGGATGTTGTGGGAGATAGTACCAAAACCCTTGCTGAAGTCAAGGTAGACAACATCCACTGCTCTCACCTCATCTACCCAACTAGTCATTCTGTCATAGAAGTCTATCAGGTAAGTTATGCATGATTTCCCCTTGGTGAATCCATGCTGACTACTCCTGATCACCTTCTTTTCCTCCACATACTTAGAGATGACATCCAGGATGAACTGTTCCATCACCTTTCCAGGGATGGAGCTGAGGCTGACTGGCCTGTAGTTTTGTGGGTCCTCCTTCTTGCCCTTTTTGAAGACCGGGGTGACGTGGGCTTTCTTTCAGTCCTCAAGCACCTCCCCTGTTCTCCATGACTTTTCAAAGATGATGGAGAGTGGCTTAGCAATAACATCCACCAGCTCCCTCAGCACTTGTGGATGCATCCCAACTGGGCCCATGGATTTGTGGGTATAAGGTTAGTTTAAATGATCTTTAACCTGATCCTCTTCAACCAATGGAAAGTCATTCTTTCTCTAGATTTTTTCTTTGTCTCCAGGGCCTGGGATTCCTGAGGGCTGGCCTTAGCAGTAAAGTCTGAAGCAAAGAAAGCATTCAGTAATTCTTCCTTCTCTGTATCCTTTGTCACAAGGACACCCACCCCATTCAGCAGCAGACCCACATTTTCCCTAGTCTTCCTCTCTGATGTATTTGAAGCCCTTCATGTTGTCCTTGACATCCCTTGCCAGATTTAATTCCACATGAATCCTAGCCTTCCTTGTTGCATCCCTGCATATTCTGACAACGTTCCGGTATTTCTCCCATGTGGCTTATTGCTTTTTCCACATTCCATGTACTTCCTTCTTCTGTTTGAGTTCTTCCAGGGGCTCCTTGCTTATCCATGCAGGTCTCCTACTCCCTTTGTTTGACTTCTTACTTATAGAGATGCACCAATCTTAAGGCTGGAGGAAGTGATGCTTGAATAAAAAACATCTCTCTTGGACACCCACCTCCCCACCCCCGCCCCTTCATTTCTGGGGCCCTAATCCATGGGATTCCACCAAGTAGGCCCCTGAAGAGGCCGAAGTTTCCTTTTCTGAAGTCCAGCGTTGAAATCCTACTTAATTCCCTGCTTCCTCCATGCAGGATCCTGAACTCGACCATCTCATGGTCACTGCAGCCAAGTCTGCTGCCAACTTTTACTTCTCCAACCAGTCCTTTGTTTGTTAGTACAAGGTCCAGCAGCACACCTCTCCTCGCTGTCTCATCTACCCTCCAATTGTATAAAAAAGTTGTTGTCAGTGCTTTGCAGGAACCTCCTGGATTGTTTATGCCTAACTGTGTTGTCTTTCCAGCAAATGTCAGGGTGGTTGAAGTCCCCCATGAGAACCAGGGCCTGCAATTATGAGACTACTTCCAGCTGTCTGTGGAAGGCCTCATCAACTTCCTGTTTAGGTGGCCTGTAGTAAACACCCGAAAGAGTTTCACTCACATTAGACTGCCCTTTTATCCTTATCCATAAGCTCTTGACTTGTTCATCATCCACCCTGAGGTAGATGCTCCATACATTCCAGTTGCTGTCTTACATAAAGAGCAAATCCACCAACTTCCACCACTTAACCTTCCTGGGCTGTCTTTCTTAAAAAACGTGTAGCCATCCATGACAATATTCCAGTCATGTGAGCTATCCCAACATATTTCTGTAATTGCAATGAGATCAAAGCCCTGCAACCACACACAAATCTCTAATTCTTCCTGTTTATTCCCTATGCTATGTGCATTGGTGCACAGGCACTTCAGAGAGGTATCCAAACATGCCAATAACCCACGAGAGGTGCAGGAGAACCCCCCATAGTTATATCTTGTAGACACCTTGACTACATGCATTTGCTGGAGGTATGTCGACTTGAGCCTTATTTTGTTGTCTGGGTTGTCTCTGTAACTCTCCCCTCTCCTCCCCCTTCCTAGTATAAAGCCCTCTTCACTTCTGTGTCTAGCCTGCAAACAAAGATGCTCTCCTCTCCTCTGACAGATGAATCTCATTATCTCTTAGCAGGCCAGGTTTGTCAAGGTGAATCTCATGGTCTTAGTAGCCAAACGCCTGTCTGTGACACCAGCCCTGTTACCATTTGTTGATTTGCCAGCTTTGACTGGCCCTTTCAAACCTCTTTCCTTTGACTGCAAAGATTGATTAAAAACTACCTGCTTTTGAGTCCCTTACTGCGACTCCCAGGGCTCTGTAATCTTTCTTGATACTCTTTCGACTGCTTCTATCACTCCTATCACTGGTGCCCACATGACAAAAAAAAACAGTGGATAATAGTCAGTGGACTGAACTAGGCTTGGTAGTCTCCTGATGACTTAATTTCCCTGATACAAATGCCCAGTAAGCATCACACCTCTCTAAAGAGTGCTTCAGGTCAGCTAATAGGTGCTTTTGTACCTCTCAGAAGAGAGGTGCCTACCACTATCACCTGTTGCCTTTACTTAGTTGCACTGGTTGTTATACTGGGAGCAGATTCCTTATGTAGATTGCAGAACCCTTACGAATATTTCAATAAATCCACTGTTACTGCAGTCAAAACAGTGCAAATAAACGTAGTGCTTAATGTGGTTCAAGTCTGGTTAAATTGTTTAATGAATACCCAGAAGCAATTATTCAAATTGCCAATCAAAATATTTGCTCTACAGAAATGTAATTATTGCGGTATAAATTGCTGGCAACAACATGCTCTTTTGAATTGCTATGTGCTCGTGTTATTTTTGCAGGTACTTCTAATGATGCCAGTCATCTGCATCATCCAGTACATCCTCACTTAGCCCAAGATCCATTAACTGGCCAAACTATCCTCATAAGTTCAATGTCTGCTCCTGTACATGCAGAACAGATTTGTAAGTAATTGCAAGTTAGCCTTCTAACATAACATTTCAAAGTTACAGTTTAAAATATTAATTAAAATGGTGACCTGTCAGTGCTCATAGAGTTATTTCATCATCATTCTTATATTAAAGTAATTGTACATTAAAAACAGGTATTTATAAACAATGTTAAATAAGATACTTTGACTTGAATTTAATCTAATTTTAACAATTCAGCCCCATTCTGATATATCATCGGTTTCACATGAACAGTCTTTAATAAGCTGAGAAATTGTGATAATGTCCAATTTACCGAGCATGCCAAATGTAGAAGAACATCCATTTGGGGCAGTAGTATATATATACGTATGTGGAATAGGCCAGAATTTAAAAATACACAATTCTTTCTGAATTCTTTTCCAGCAACTCCAGAAACTCCATTACCTTCCCCTCCTCAAGGCTCTGGACAAGAATACAAAATGTCTACAAACCAGGCTTCAGTAATTGCACAGCAGTCTATTTTGAAACAAAAAACATTGTGATAATGTTTCTCTCTTTGTCTTGCTCTTCATACCTTCCTTCTTTATCCCAGTCTTTCCCTTCTTCCCCACTCCCTCCTTTCCTTCTTTCTTCCTTTTTATGCACTAAATAAATTGGTAGGACACTTGCACATTAAAAATCTCAGGATGATAAAGGAGATTATTTCCCCAGCAGCCACTACTGTGGGTGTTTCTTAAAACCCTTCATGATTTGGAAAGTAATACTTCCTGTTCTAACTGACATGTGCAGCTGTAACTGTGGCTACTGCAGTCTGAAAAATATGTATAAAGGTTGATACTATTTTCTGATCTTTTAACTGCACAGATTCTTTTTTTTTTTTTATTTCCTGTTGTAGTTGTTGTCTTAATATTATTGTTTTAGATGTGTATATAATTATTTTTTTCATTGTGACTGAACTGGTTAGTGCTCGTTTAGCTGTGAATTGTAGACATGAAAAAACGGGTTAATCAAACCAAAGCCAAGATTCCATAAATAATAAAGCAGTAGGCTATCCAACAAAGCGCATGTGTTAAATATAAAGGAGAAAATACTGAATGGATAGAAATATCCAACCCATCTCCCCCTGTTTTTTTAAATATCCTGATTTGAAAGAAGCATCTCTTTCAAGTAAAATTTCCACAAAAGAGTTGAATTTTCCCTGCTTACCTATTTGTATGAATCAGAGAATCTGCCACATGCAAAGATGTTTGGGGACTTTTAAAAATCTACAAACACAGTAATGTCTATATTACTCAACTAGACAGTGCCTAGGCATGGGTGCAGACACCAGAATGCTAGCATTTATATTGCTAAAATGTTAGAAGGGGGCCCGGAATGTTTTGTCGTCAGGACTAACTATTGCTCTCCCAAACAGTTTCTGGGCATACTTTGGGAATTAGGCCAGTCTAGGAACACTTTTCACTAGGCACTTTGAATATGGCCAACTTTCTTTACAGAGTATAACTGTAGGAACGTGGCCAGACCATGCCACTTGACCTCAGGGCTGGAGTATATAGACTTTGTACTGTTTAATTTAATAGTGTAAATGTAGCCATTGTGTTTATTTACCTAAGTGGCTGGTGAATGTGTGTTTCAGCAATCACTCTAAACTTTACCTACAGAATAGTTGTAGTTATGTAGTAGCTCTCTGTCTAGAGAGAGATGGCTTACTAACCCAAGCAACAGACGTGGCTGAGTTCACCTTCAAGTGTTCCTGGTTTGAGCCATGGTATTTCAAGCCATGAAAATAGCCATCACACAAAATACTTGCTCTGTGGATTTCAAACTTTTAGAGTCTTCAAAAGCTTGGGACGAATTGACTTACTGTGAAGAGTCCCCTTTGCCATCTCCTTCTCCCTTTACAATTTGGAAGGATCTAGCATTGACTAAAGTTTTGTGTCTGGAGTCTGTATTAACCCATCTGGATATGGATGCGCTGTTGATTTGCACAAAGGACACCTTGTGCCATATCTCAGTAACAATTTGTGAAAATGATCCGTTATGATATACAAAGTGATTATGCTGTTCATACAGTACTGATGTCATAAGAAAATTGCCACTTCACACATTTTATTTATTCCAGACAGCAATGCTTTTCCTTTAGTACTTCAGACTTTTTATTCCCAGAAGCTATATAGGAGAGAAACAGAAAAGAAAGAATAAAATTTTGCAGTTTGCTGAATTATTACAAAAAGAAAACACAGTCAAGTCAGAAATTCTTCAAGGTGTGATGTTGATCATCCTGAACCAGACACCTGTCTTAATCACAACATCCAAAGATGACATAAAGGCATTAAACCTCCGGCTTTTAAAGTTACTTAAACAAACGGATATTATTCTTCAGATACTATTTTGCAAGCAGGAAATAAATACACAGTAAATGCTGAGCTGACCTAACTGTTCAAACGGTTTTTAATGAGAATACATTTACCACCAGGTAGATGCTGGTTTTCCTTATGTTACTTTGAAGTAGTTGCATTTGTACTTAAGTCTGCACGCAGTTGCTCTTAAAGTTTACCTTGCTTTATAGAGTGTGCTTTTCTTTTTGTTGGTTACTCTTTATTTTTTTCTCAATTCATTGCTTTTTTTGCAAGACCCTTTTAGTATGAGTTTTTATTACAGAAAGAAGTACCAAAGTTTTCCCATCAACTTTAGAGGGATCAGGACTGTACTATTTCTCCAAGCAGTTCACGAACACTTTGTGCAGAAACAGATAAAGCATGCATGAGAGATACCCAGAAGTCGACTGTCTGGGGTCACTTTTATATACCTATCATAGAAAGACAGTGAGTATTTGTCTCTAGCTGGATCTGCATGACTTCACCGGATCAGATTAGTTAAGCCCGTTGCATGAACCTGGCAGCACTGGTCTGACTAAAAACATTTAAGTGGAAATAAAAAGTAGTCCACAAGTTGGCTGCCCCTGCCTTATATAAGCAATGCACATAATAGTTGAATGTGCTTAGTTTTCACACTGTGGTTTAGATATCAAATGTACAATAAAATGTTTTCTCACACTGCCAAAAAGATGAAAAATATACTTTAGTATTTTATCTTACTAAAAGGTGTTATCTATTTTGTATGATGTATTACATTTTTGAATAAGAAGAACACCACTGTAATTTATTGGGAAAAGCTGATTTATTTTATAAATGTAACATTATTTTTGTAAACTTAATTATGCAAAATCAAAAATGATTAGCTTTGTTACATATTAAATTATAACAAGATGTAACTTTATATGGTTGAACTCTGATACTAAGTTTTTGTGTTGAGCATTTGAAATTGAAATGGTTGCTGGAAATATTTCAAATGGACTGTTTTTCATCAAAACTCAATAAAGAAAAATGAGTGATCCAAATGACACATTTGCCTTTCGGTATTTTTTTTTTTTACTATTTACATAAACAATTATGATGCTTTATATTGCTTATCTTATGAGTAAGCATAAAACCGTACATGCTTTCATCTCTACAGTATTTACAGAATCACAAAATGGTTGAGGTTGGAAGAGATCTTATGGAGGTCATCTAGTCCAACCCCCTGCTCAACAAGGATATTGAAATCATATGAAGGAATATGATGGCAACATTTTAGTTGATTCTACTGTAACATGACAAAGTATTACATAGTTATGGTTTTCAATTTTTAGTTCTGCCTCAGAAAAGTATTAAAGCCCGTTCTTAATTCCATATGTGTTTAAAATGAAGCATATGTTCAAGTCTTTTTTTTTTTTTTTTCTGGACAGGGATAACTTCACAGATCACTCTTTCCTTGCTCTAGTGCATTGTTATTTAGACCAATTTAGTTACAACAAAGAAGTTATTTACTTTGTATGTAAATACTTTTAGTATACGTTTTAGTGAGTAGATTTTGAATAGAAGTGGGTTTGAGGATTTTTTTTTTGGGGGGGGAATAACACGATGAATTGGGTTATTTGCTTTTGCTCAAATGGTCTCTAATTTGGAGTGCAAAGCTTCAGGAAAAAGCTGTCATGGGAGGCAGAAGAGGCTTCTCTCTGAATGCTGGAGATCTTCAGGTCTCTTTGAGAAACTTGTCTGTGGCTGATTAGTCTAGATTAAAGATTTCTCTGCTGTTTACTTGTAAATGCTGACTTAGATGAAATAAGTTATGACTTTAAGGAGTAGAAGAGGGTGTTTTTTTTCAGCTTACAATGGAGAAAACATGGAAAACCCTCTAAATCTTCAATGCCATGAAATGTTGACAGACAGACTCTTCTTAAAGGATTTCCATAAATCAGCTTTACAGACAGCTTCAGTAGGTGAATCAGGAGTGTATATTTTAGAGAGAGAGATGGATGTATTAGCTTTCAGGTCTAATCACTGCATAAAATTCCTCCCATCTAAGGAATTCTGAATGTGGGTAAAGGTATTGAGTTCCAGGAACCTTCTGTGACAGAAAATTTAACATTGTCAGAATAAAGGAAGAAAATTCATTATAACTCTTGTTTAATATTTGTGTACTTGGTAGTTCTGTTTTCACCTGAATAAAGTCTGTCAGTCTGTGATTGAGTAAAATGTGTCTTTCCAACAGACTATTTCTAATTGTGCACCTCCAATATTTGTGTCACTTAGAATCACAAAATAATAGCATCATAGAGTCATATAATTATTTGGGTTGGAAGGGACCTAATTCCATCCCCCTTCCAATGGACAGGGACACCTCCCACAAGATCAGTTTGCCCAGGGCCTCATCCAACCTGACCATGAACACTTTAAGGGATGGGGCATCCACAGCTTCTCTGGGCAACCTGTTCCAGTGCCTTACCACCCTCTAAGTAAAGAACTTCCTCCTAACATCTAATCGAAACAGACCACCTTAGTTTAAAACCATTCCCCCTTGTTCTATCACAAAATAAAGAGTCCCTCTCCATCTTTTCTGTAGGTCCCCTTTAAATACTCGAAGGCTGCTGTAAGGTCTCACTGGAACATTCTCTTCTCTAGGCTAAATAACCAAAAGTCTCACAACCTTTCTTCATAGGAGAGGTGCTCATCTGATCACATTTGTGGCCAATTTTTAACACTACATTTTCCATGAATTATTTCATACATCTTCTGTGTTGTTTTGCAAATGCCTACATTTTTCATATTTTTTCATGATGTAGAGACAATTGGTTTCATCTTTCTCTTTATGTTCCAAAAGCAAGCAAGCAAGCAATAAATTATTTTTTTCCAGCAATTTTAAGTCATTGTGTTAACAGGTTTCCTTCTCTTCTGTCAGTTTTGTAATACAGAAAGAAAGGGAATATAGCTCTCATCAAAGCTGGTGTTTATCACTACTTCTTTCTGGTTCCTTACTGTCTTGTGGTATCCAAACATTTTAAGGAATTCTAAAGTCTACTTGTCAATAAGGAGCCTTTTAGAAAGTCAAAATCTAAACTTGATTACAAAGAGGAGTAAGGGTGCCTGATGTAACAGCTGCTCCAGGTTACACCATGGTGGTATGGCCTACACAGCACAGAGCTCTTCATTGTAACCACTGGTGATTCTGGGCTTGACACCACTTTTACCTTTAGCAAAGTTGATTGTCACTGGTGTCTTAACACAATGAGTTAAACGTCCACAGGGTGAACAGTAGCAAGTGCTGATCAAGGGGTAGTTTCATCTGAAGCTCAAGCTCTGTGCTCTGAGATGAGGAAAAAAAAGCCTAGACATCCACGTTTTTTTAAAACTCTTTCTACTTGTATCTGAATAACACTGGTCTCTTTGTAACAAATCTTACTGTAACAGGAGAGTACTCTCTCAATTAAATTATCTTATGAAATAAAATGAGATTATGACTGTTTACAGAAAAAAATATTTTACTAGAATAAGATGCATTACAGTCTTTCAAGGAAAATAGTGAAACAAGGAATGAAATAAGGCTTGCACAAATCTGATAACATCATTGATTCCATGAAAATATCATAAGAACCTCTATAGTGGAGATGAAAGCTTAGACAATCTTGCTCAAGACAGTTTGTTTGTTTGTGGTCCAGTGTATCACTTGTTCACTGCAAACATCAGATTAATTTGGAACAGATGATTCTTTTTTATTTATTTATTTATTTATTTATTTATTTATTTATTTATTTAAAGCAGGTCTGGAAGCATATCCCAGCAATTTAGCATACCCTCAGACAACTTCTTGGCCCCCTGTGGGGTGACTGTACAGGGAGGCCTGTGTGCATTCTGCATTGATGTCCAAAGATCCTTTCTCTAAGCATTATTGAAACACATTTCTTATCAATGGGTACTAACACCATGGGAATGAAATGAGACTCTCGATATAGCCCATAGCAGTCATCAGTCACTTTTACCATAACACTGTGTTGCTTGTGGCACGGGTGAACCTGCCAGTTACATAGTCCTGAACTATATGCCCTGATGACTTTTCCTGGAGCAGCTCTACAAGTTTCCCCATTCTAGGAACATCATAAGACACAAAGCACAGCACTGATGATAGCCAGGACTCACAGTCACCTTGAAAAGTAATCATGATAGCAGTTGATCCAGCATGATAACTCATACTTTATTTTATATTTCTCACAGACCAACAAACGTGAAATAAATACATGGCCAATTTTTAGTTTAGTTGTGTACAAAGTCAACACTTTGATACAACAGTGGAGAAAAGAGAAGCACTGGAGCTGGCAATCTGCTGACCTCTTACATCCATAAGTGGTATTGGCCACAGGCAAACCACTTGATCTGCAGATCCCTTGTGTTGCCTCTTAGAATAGTCCTCATTCTTTACCTGTTTGGAATAAAACCCAATAGTTTGGATTAAAAATACTGTCTAGCTAAAGGTATGCCAAATTTATAGAAACCTAGTTTTGAGATCATATGTGCATTTTGCTGCTTAAATGAAATGGTGCAGCTTGTTACATTTTGAACAGCAAGTTTCTTTTTTTTTTTTTTTTGCTGTTTTTTGACCCCCTCACAACTGAATGAATTTTCGTGAATATGACTGCCTAACAAAGCATCCCATTTTTCAGATGCCTGCCTTTTGTAATTTAAATAATGCAAACATATGAACATAGAAATTTTGCATTAAGAGGCAAAGGCAATCTCACCAATAGAGTTTATTCAATATATTTCCAACATCATCTGTTCCAAGATATAATTAAGATTACCATAGCCCAAGACTAATGTTCTGTGGTTTCCAAAAAGTGAAGGAGATAACAATTGTGACAGAGGACAAGAATTTTCCATATCATTTTTTTTCATTGTCATATTAGTGTTTTTTTTTTTTTTAATGAGCATTAGTCTTGATCAGAAATAGTGTAAGGGAACAATACTCTAAAATATGCAGACTGATGTATTATAGAATAGCAAAATTATATATTATAAATATTTAATGTATTTACTGTGAAGTACACTTTTTTTTTGCAACATGAACTAATATCGATTTTTATCTCAACAGCAAATTCATGATTTAACTGTAGAATGATCTGTCATCTATTTCAACTCATTTTTTGAAGGTTAATTAAAATTTAATCCTGTGAGTAACTACATAGAAGCAGATATTCCATCCCTGTGACACTGCCTGTTCAGAGACTGACAGCCTGAGGTGGTGCTTATTAACCAACAAATAATTTGAAAATGAAAATAGGAATGGAGTCCTTTAGGAGGGCAGAAGAGGAATATACATCTCCTTGATTGTGAGAAAAGCACTGCTGGAGTTTTCAGTTTTTAACTTACAGAAGGAAACACCTGTTTAAAGTGAAATTTACACTTAGGGGGAATTGTGGGGAAAAATGCCTTACAAAAATGAAGTGTTGTTAGTCTCAAGGGAAAACAGTTAGAGAAGATAAATTCATGAAGGTTTGATGAGTACAGAAGGACAATCAGCCAAGGAACTAAGAATTATTGCCTTTTTCAATGTCTCAGCTTCTAGAGGTATATGAATATATGAAAAGGAATCTTTATTTTTGCGGTTGGAGTGAGCTTCGAGGCATCGTGGTTACAGAGAACCTCCTCAAACAATGAAACTTACACACAGGAAAATCAGAAGGCATATTATTTTGATCTGGAAATAATTTAGTTTATTGATTATTTTATATATATGCATATATATAAATTATATATACACATATACATATACAAGTCAATCTTTCTGGTATTTTGAATGCTGTTTCCAGGTTTTAAATACTTGGAATTGACCATTCTATGTCAAATGTAATCTTCATATTCTGCGTGGTGGTGGTGTGAGTAATGAAGACATTAGAAGGCTAAAAAAAGAACCACGAAACAATAGTAACTCTCAGACCCAAAGAATATGCCTTCAACGGCACACTAAATAGACTCATGGGACCTACTTCAACTAAAGCATGTTAATGGAACTAATTTGCTCAAATTACTGTCTTCAGCCCTAATAATATTATTTGCTGGTGATAAAGGTCCTTTAGTGTAATAACTAATAATTGCATTACTCTGTCTTCTCTCTCACCTGAATCTTATCTTTCCCAGAGTAAGAGTCCTTATTTATTTACAGCTTAATTTATATTGAATCTTGTGCTTGAGAATGCTTGAACCCATCAAGCTTGCAGTACTTGTCACACTGTTAGTCTGGTTTCATGTGAGTTCAGACTGAGATTCTCTGGGAAAACAAAACAAAACAAAACAAAACACAACAAAAAATACTAGAATAACTAGAAAGTGCAAGAGAAAGCAGCAGATTTAGAGGGATGCAGCACATCCTGTCATTTCTGTTACTTACTGCTGCTGAACTCATTGCCTACTATTTATGACCTCTGAACATTTTAGCAGCTGCATGGTAGTTCCTCATGTCACAGGGAGACATATGGTGACACAAAGGTCTATATCCTGCCACTCTTCTCTGTGCATTCTACATCTGGACTGGTATAGAGAGTGTTTGAAAGGATGTAAGCAGAGAAGTTATTTCATACTATTCCTTTGTTTAAAAGGCAAAATTCATGAGTCATCCTTTGTCTCTTTGAACTTTATTTTGTTCATGAATACTAATGCTAAAATAACTGAAAATGTAAGATTTGGACTAGATCCTTAGTTGATACTTTTCTCTTTCTCTACTGCTCACCTTATTAAAATTAGTTTTCAGTAGTGCTCATTTTCTAATACAACTCAATTTTATTACTAGGTAGTTTAAGATTTCAATCTAAGATTATGACATGACTATGTGACGGTAATGAGGAATACCAGTATTTCTGTAAATAAAGTGTCATTACAATCAGTATGTGTGCCACATGCTTTCAGGCTGTTCTTCTCTGAAGTTCTGTAATTTGGGTGCAATGTGCATTACAGGTTAATCCCCAGAATGCACAAGCCACTTCACCAATTTAAACCTCATTATTTCCTGTCACTTTGCTTTAAACTACAACCACCATGTGAAACAAAGCTGTGCCTGTTGTCCACTGTCATTTGCTTTATATATAGAGACACTGAGAATTATTTGTTGACCTTTGAAGTAGAGTGTCAAGCTCCTTTAATATTCTTTCATTTCAGATTATGAGGAATACAACTGAGAGTGCTCAGTCAGTCCCACGTGACTAGTATCCTCTGTGGTAATGAGGCTAAGTGGTGCAGGTGACCCCTAATGTGAGAAGGAAGCAGCAGATTTCCTGCTCCAGCATCTCTGTAAGGCTGCATCACCCTGTAACTGGAATGAACCTACTTTCTGTTTCTTTTTCTGTGGAATAACAGCTCAGCCTCCACTAAAGCTCCTGCTCCATTTAAATAGTCCTTATTCATGAATTATGTATTTGGTTTTTCATACGAAAAATATTATAATGAAATATTATGACACAATCCAAAATATTACAGTGTTATGAGAAGAAAAAAATAGCTAAAGAGCTTAGCAAGTGTATGTTGGAGTTTTATCAAATTCTGTTATATAAGTAATCAAGTTTGAAAAGAGATAGCAGGGGTCCTATTATCTCCCTTCATACAGAAATTTAGAGTATCTGGGTATCACTCACTAATGTATCCTAGTCTACACAAGGAAGCACACACCCTCAGGGCGTAAGGTAGAGCTCATCAGGCTGCTAAGATATTTGAGATATAATCTGGAATAATGCTTAGCACTCTGACCCGATCCAATACAGCAGTTAAGCAATGCTTCAGTGATATGGTTGACCTCACTGGAGCTACTCATGGACTAAAAGGTGAATGCATTCCAGCACATTGTGCTGTGTAGAGACAGTCTGCATGCCACTGCATGCCACCCTGCAGAACTGGCAATACTGCAGTACTGCAACTCATCATAGAAATTACTGCTATTTCAGCCACAGTATTAAAAACAAAAACAAAACAAAACAAAACAAAACAACCAACCAAACAAAAAACAAACAAACAAACAAAAAAAACACAGCAACTTTCAGCAGAACAGCTGCTCTCTCCTAGCCACAGAAACTCTTGTAGGAAGACAAGATGCAGACTGAGCCAAGTGTCTTGTGTAAATGGCAAAGACTGCCCCATCTCCTCATTATTTTGAATACAAAAAGAAAATTACAGATGGAAAATTATGACTTTTATCACTGGAAATTGTTGAGAGAGTTTTGAAGGAAGTGAGTTGTTCTTTTCAGCTTCATATGAAGTGTTGGTGGAACGGACTGCTCAGCCATCAGCTGGGTGGACACTTTTCTCCACAAAGCTAAAGTCGCGAATGGAGTTACATCCTTGCAGCAAGGTCAGTGACTGAATCAGCTATGAAAGACTGCTCTAGTTTATAACACCTTTCGACACAGCACCCCTCAAAATGAATCTAACGATGGGAACTTTGCACTAAAGCTAATATGAAAATGTGAACTTTGGCACTAATCTTCAAAGATTCTTTGGCACCTAACTACTACTTAAATCAATGGAAGTTGGGTACCTAAATAGTAATTATGTGCCCATGTATCTCTGAGGATCTGTGCTTTTGATCTCCAAATCTGTCAGTGCAGATCATTACAAGCTCTACATTTGCTTTAAAAAATATACGAGGAATGAATTAAGGATAAGATTAATTAATAGTGGCATTAACTGTAGCAAAGCAAAGAGACAGATTGCACTGACAGTGAAACTAGAAAGGATAATGGATTTAATGGCATGTGTTTTAATGGGAAAAAGTAACCTACTGCACGAGACTGTCATATCTGAAAAAAATATGTCTACCATTTACAGTTCATATAGGGACAAAAAGGTTTATACACTGGCAGTACATAAATCACTGAAAAGACTGAGCTGAGATCTTTATAGAAACAGTGATGTATTTTTCCTCATGAAAGTCCTAGCCCAATTTTGTGTCTACACAGTCTCTTTGTGGCTCAAGGGGCTGACCTACATCCAACACCCAGTGCTGAAGAGGGATGCATCCTGAGTGCAGATAGGCCCTCTGACCAAAGGTCCATTGAAGAACAGGCATGAAACCTCTCCTCTTCATTTTTTTTACTGGCTAACACAAGGATCTCACCATATAGCCAATATAATTTAAGGTATGTCACCAAGCAGGGTAGGGACAGAGCCCCTAAAACAAGTCAGAAGATTTGACTAGTGGGCAGTGAGGTAGAAAGTTAAACATTCCTACTCCAGATACCTCCCATGTGGAAATTTGCATGAGTGATAAACACCATAAATAGAAGGCAGAAAAAGATGTGTCCTTATTGAGCCCTTTTCCTGAGCAAGCTGTGGATCTCCATAGGAAAACTTGATCATGTTCCAAGTCATTGAGGCTATGATGCTTCTGCATGTGTATAGAAGTTAGATTTTAGGAGCTTTTCTAGGGGACCTTGGTGTTAGGAAGAGCAGAATCTTGATGATTAGAGTTGGGACCTGTGTCCCTCTTTGGTCCTGTGTCCTTCATCAAGATTTTATGGCCTCTAACTACCTCTGGGCTCTCACTGACAGCTGTCATATTGCAATAATTATACCTTTGTCAGTATAACAATAAGCTTAGTGATTTAATGAGGCTGGTAAGGCTAAACTGCCATCAGACCTAAGATAGCATTTCCAGACATTTCTGTACAAACTGCCATCAGACCTAAGATAGCATTTCCAGATATTTCTCTACTAATTTTGTATTCTTCACATGTGTCATTGCATAGGGTAGACATGGCTTTCTGTTGGATCCCTTTATAGACCTACTTTTCAGTGGTTTCTTCAGAGGATTCTTTGCTACTTCCCTGAGTCTGATTTTTAACTGATCCAAATGATTACAGAAGCAGACATGATAGAGGAAGCAAGTAATTTTAAAATTGACAATAAATGAATATTGTAACTGTTATACTAATTTATAGTCAAGCTGATAAAGAATGCAAAACATGATGACAACAATATCTTCATCTGGAAATGATGCGGTAAAATCTGTGAGTGAGACTTAAGTGGGGAGAGGGTTTCATCCTAAATTCTTAGAAGTGGGAAGTAGTTGCCTGTGACACCGATTTCAAAGTCTGATGGCTGTGTTCTGTCTCAGCTTGCTGTTAACATTTGAATTGAAGTAGTTCTGCTATTCCAGGTGTTGTGGGGAGAAAACAAAAAGGAAACAAAGAAGCAAACAAAGAAGGAAGGAAACCTTTGTAATGATATTAAGATGAACAATTTCACTTCCACAATCCCACGGTATTCAATTTAAACAGCTGGATGGAGAAGGAGTGGCTGAAGAACAAAATGCTGGTAGATGAAGCAGATGTCTAGGTATGGTTTAGTGTATTTTTGGGGGGGGGGGGGAGGAGGGTAGAGAGAGATAGAGGAAAGGAGGAAAAGAGGAAGGGAGGGAATACAAAGGAAGAGGAACTCTTGCCTAAGCCCTTCCTTCTTTCTGGGGCTGCTGCTGCAGGGCCAGCCCTCAGACTGAGCAGCCCTGAGGCTACCTTGCTAAGTAGACAGATCCTTCTGCAAGTGCAAGATTACTCCCCAAAGAATGTTATCGACTGCTGTGTTCAGTTTGGTTTTAAATGATTCATGTACTAATTGAGCTTCTACTACTTACCAGCTGAAATATCATTTGACCTCCCTGTCAGGGAACACAGTCTTGTTCTGGTGTCCTGATAATTGTCATTGCATAATTGAACACCACTACCAAAAATAAACAAGTGACTGCAGAATAAATTCAAATTTGTTGTGTGAGAGTAATCAAGTAAATGCAGTGCTGCAGCTGATTTTTCACAAGCAACAAAACTAAGAAATGCTTCAGGGCACCAATGCAAATAGGCAGAAGCCAAAACCTAGCACAAAATGAGAACAATACTCCCCAGTGAGCTAGTTGTTCAAATGCCCTAGCTCATGTTAGCAATAGCAAAATAGCAAACAATAGTATATGATCTTCATAAGTATTTGCTAACCCCAGAGTACTTGAAAGATGAGTTAGCAAAGGAACAGTAAGATAATTCAGAGGCTCCCTGCCAAAATTGCTCTGACAAATATTCAGTTGACTGGTTGGCCTATATATATTCTGACTGAAAGAATCCCTTATTTCACTACTTTTTTTTTTTTTTTTTTTAATTTCCTGTGGTAGCTAATGCATCTTAAAACACTTCTTTTTATTTGGACACTGCTTCTGTACAAGTATTCATCTGTGCCACAAAAAATAATATATATATATATATATTTGGCACAGATCCTTTCCTTTCCAGTACTTATTCATCTTTCCCAGAGGATAGGTTTGTATTGGTGCCTGCAACAGTAAAAAAGTGTGGTACAATTAAACTAGTCTATAACACCTCAGTTTTCAGGGAGACAGCTGTAGTGGCATCCAATGAGTGGCCAAAAGAGTTAAGGAGACACTTGTTCACGTAACTAGACAAAAGACCTCAAGGGACTAACCCAGGAGGCATTTCCATAATTATGTGGCATCTTCCCCTGATCTTTTTTCAGAGAGAAAGGTTAATTTTTAGTTTTGATGAAAGGACTCATTCTGTATCTAAAAACTTATTCAAAATCTGACTTGAAATTTCATGAAAACTGAGCAATTCTGGACTTAGATTTGAGTTGGATGAGTTGGTTTATTTCATTTATTTATTTATTTATTTTGTTTATTATCTTTGTGTACTTTTGTTTACCATGTAAAGAGGAGTCAGAGCAGCTGATATAACTTATTTGAGCAAAATTTGTCCATGAAAAAAACAAAAGAGTAAGTGCTCAATCAGCCCCCGAATCACCTGTACTGTGGTGATTTTCTCAGTTGTGGCAATAGAAACTCATCAGGAGAAGGAGTTATCTGGAGCCAGTTTGTCTCTAGGGCAGGTACAATGACATAGCAGTACTGCCTCAGAACTAGTATCTCACTTGCAACCCTGCAAACTTAGAATCATAGAATCATAGAATATCCCTAGTTGGAAGGGACCCATAAGGATCGAGTCCAGCTCCTGGCAGCACACAGGTCTACCCGAAAATTCAGACCACGTAACTAAGAGCACAGTCCAAACGCTTCTTAAACTGCGACAGGCTTGGTGCCATGACTACGTCCCGGGGGACCCTGTTCCAGTGCGCAACAATCCTCTCAGTGAAGAACCTCTTCCTGATATCCAGCCTGAACCTCCCCTGTCGCAGCTTGACTCCATTCCCTTGGGTCCTATCACTGATCACTAAAGAGAATAGATCGGCACCTGTCCCTCCACAACCCCTCGTGAGGAAGCTGTAGGCCGCAATGAGGTCTCCCCTCAGCCTCCTCTTTTCCAGGCTGAACAAACCAAGTGACCTCAGCTGCTCCTCATATGTCTTCCCTTCTAGGTCCTTCACCATCTTTGTAGCCCTCCTCTGGACACTCTCCAACAGTTTCACATCCTTTTTGTACTGTGGTGCCCAGAACTACACACAATACTTGAGGTGAGGCCACGCCAGCGCAGAGTAGAGTGGGACAGTCACTTCCCTCGACCTCGAGTAATGCTGTGCTTGATGCACCCCAGGGTACAGTTGGCCCTCCTGGCTGCCAGGGCACACTGCTGGCTCGTGTTCAGCTTGCTATCAACCAAAACCCCCAGATCCCTCTCTTGCGGGACTGCTCTCCAGCGTCTCATCACCCGGTCTGTACGTATAGCCAGGGTTGCTGCTTCCCAGGTGCAGGACCTGGAACTTGCTCTTGTTAAACTTCATGCAGTTAGTGATTGCCCAGCCCTCCAATCTGTCCAGTTCTCTCTACAAAGCCTTTCCACCCTCAATAGTCAACAACTCCTCCCAGTTTAGTATAATCAGCAAACTTACTCAAAACACCTTCTAGTCCTACACCCAAATCATTTATAAAAACACTGAAGAGAGCTGGACTTAAAATGCAGCCTTGGAGGACCCCACTGGTGACTGGCTGCCAGCCTGATGCAGCCCCATTTACCACAGCCCTTTGAGCCCTACCTGTCAACCAATAATTCACCCATTGTATAATGTTTTTGTCCAGCTGTATGCTAGACATTTTGTCCAGTAGGATCCTACGGGAAACTGTGTCAAAAGCTTCATTGAAATCCAAAAAGATTACATTAGCTGGCTTCCCTTGATTGACTAGATGGGTAATCTTAACATAAAAGGACATCAAATTTGTTAAACAGGACCTACCCCTCATGAACCCATGTTGGCTTGGTCAACTTCTCTGTGCCTGGAAAATATTTTTATTTCCAGCCAGATATTCAAGGGCTGTTACAATAGAGCTGGATGTATATGATATTCTATTTGGCATCATGCATTCTGCCAGCTTCAATGTGAGCTTCACTGTGAGCCTGTGGTCTTCAGTTTGAGACTGTGCTCCAGATCATAGCCCCTCTCTCACCTGGAGAAAAAGTCTGATGCTCCAGGGTTCACAGAAGCTGGATGTGCTTTGGGAATCAGCATAGGTCACATATAGTTCATGCCTCTTTCCCTCCTTTCCTCTAGAAAGATTGTCTCTAAGATTTCCTCTAGAAGATTGTCTGCCCATACATGCCTAAAAGACTGCACAACGCTAGTCTATATATGTTGCTCAGTGAGGTGATCAATCTAAATAAGGATTATGTAATCTGCAAGATAGAAATATTGAGGTTGATCAGCCTAATGTATTGACACGCAAGATATTTTAACTATAACCAAGAAAATCTGTTTTTCTTTCCATGAGTCTTATATAACTCTTTTAGGATAAAACTGACAGAGATGATATGTGTATTTCTCCTTCATAAACAGAAGCTTCTATAATGAAACCATCAATCTGATGGATGAGGGGAAGCAGTGGATATTGTCTTCCTGGACATCAGTAAGACCTTTGACACTGTCTCCCAAAAGATCCTCATATGGAAGTTGAAGTATGAGCTGGATGAGCAGACAGTGAGGTGGATTGAAAACTAGCGGAACAGCCCGGCCCAGGTAGTGGTCCTTGGCAAAAAGTCTAGTTGGAAGCCAGTAATGAGCAGGGGTCATTGACCCCAAAAGGGTCAATACTGGGTCCATTTCCATTTAACATCTTCATTAACAATCTGGGCAATAAGGTAGAGTGCACCCTCAGTAAATTCATAGATGACATGAAGCGGAGTGAAGTGGCTGACTCACCATAGGTTCATGTTACCATCCAGAGAGACCTTGAAAGGCTGTAGAAGTGGGCTGACCAGGACCTCATGAAGCTAAAGAAGGGAAAGTGCAAAGTCCTGCACCTGGGGAGGAAAAATTTCAGGCACGAGTATGTGCTGGGGTCCACCCAACTGGAAAGCAACTCTGCAGAAAAGGACCTGGGAGTCCCAGCAGACACCAAGATGAACATGAGTCAGCAATGTGCCCTTGATACTAAGAATTCTGTCAGTATTCTTGTCTACATTAGTCAAAGTATCATCCGCAGTTAAGAGAGGTAATCCTTCCACTCTGCTCAGCATTGTTGAGGCTGTACCTGAGTACTGTGTCCAGTTCTGAGCTCTCCAGAGCAAACATACAAAACCAGAAATTAAATGCACGATTGTGAACCAGTTCAATGGTTCAAGACACTATTACAAGACACATAACTTTCATAAAGTGAAATCACATCTTAAAGAACTGACTCAGTAGAACATACACCTAATCGTGTGTTTCAAAAAGATTTAAAGCTGGGATTAAGTGATCTGACAAATCACAGCTTAACCTACTGGTATTCTTCTGAGCATGCTAACAAAATACTGAAAAAGTAGAAAAATATTTTGTCTTTCAAAAATCCAATTTTAGTCTATTAAGTAACTCAAAATTTGCAAGGCTGAAGATAACAAACAGTCTTTCAGTAAGAGACAAAAAAAAAAAAAAGAAAAATAGGAATGAACAACTGACTCAGCACAGTTAGAAGGACAAGAAATATACTCTGAAATATAACACTGCTCATGTTTCCTGGTGATCTGAAAATAAGAGCAGAGGAGAGGAAGAAAACTGCAATGATTATCTTTGGAATCTATGGTAATAAAACTAAAAATGTTTTCCCTGAATGGAAAGGGAAGCTGCCCAAGACATTTTTTCTCTAAACATCTTTATCTTCCATCTCACCTCCATGTGATGGCTACTTTTCATCTCTAGGAATCAGCATGCTCCTTGGTTACCAGGCTTGCTGGCCAGCAATTGGGGAAGCTGTGGCAGTGCAGTGGCCAAGGAGTGTCGGACCTTGCTACAGCCCAGCATCCAGAGTAGCCCTAAATCAAGGCACAGTCTTCCCTGCTTGCAATAACAATAATTAGGAAAGTCCAGGACCTGCAGGACACATAAAGCCCCTGCTTCCAGGCAAAGAGTATTTTTGCTCTGACATTGTTCGTTAGTTTTGTGTCACCTTGGACAATCCTTGTTTTTGATATTATATCTCATCATCAAGATTAAACGGAGATTTTAAAATTTGCTGCTTTGATCTTTGATTTATAAATAACAGGGTGTTAGATGGATATCAATAACCTAATTTTTTATGTTACAACCCAAATGTTTCATAAGAACTCAATAGGCCACAGATTTATATAGGAGATGAATGAGGAACCAATATGCCATATTTCTAACACATAACTCTCATATGTATCAGCACACAAAATAACCCACAACTCCAATTCATTTTAGTGGGACAAAAGCAATCTAAAATAGAAATAAAAACAACTTCATATTACTTGAAAGAATTGAACTCTGATGTATATTGATGTTCAGACCCTTCAGAATTATTATTTTTTGATAGAAAAGGTTCTGTTGCGACATTTTTAGACATTTACTTATCTTAAATGTGTGTGTTTGTCGGTTTATTTAAATAAAGTATATGTATTACAGTACATACACATGAATGATCTTTGTATTTTTATATTACATGAATCAACTGTTATATTAATGTAAAGACTGTCACAATATTTTAGGAACTCTTACCAGATACAACTTCTTGGTCCGTTATCAATTATACAATGAACATTGAACTATTTTAACTGTGTCAGCAACTTTAATGAAACTGATCCTTTCCTCCTGGACCAGTACGCTTTCCTATTTTATGTACACTCAACCTTAGAAATCCAGGATAAAACATATGTCTTCTTTTTTCCGTGGAAACTCCAGCTTACTGTAGCACATGAAGACACAACTTTATTTATTTTTTCATCATAATTATAAAATGTTATCTTGCTATAGAATATCACCCTAGTTCACACACTGAACTATATTCAAACTTGTGAAGACAATCCTAGAAGAACTCAGGAGTTAAGACATGGAAAGCTATTTCCAACACACAGAAAGCAAGTTCCAGCCTAATCATTTTGCAACAAGGCATGTTCCATTTCTCTAAGTATTCACTGTAGACACAGATATAAAACAACATTCTTGGTATTCAGGAGCGTACTGGGTCTGGCTAGGATGGAGTTAACTTTCCCTGCAGCAGCCCATACAGTACTGTGCTCTGCACTTGTACCTAGAACAGCAATGGTATCACGCCAGTGTTGTGTCTACTGCTGAGCAGTGCTGGCACTGCATCAGGACTCCCTCCCCTCCTCCCCCCCCCCCGAGACAGCAGGCTGGGGGTGGGCAAGAGGTGAGGAAGGAACATCACCAGGCAGCTGACCTAAACCAACCAAAGGGATATTCCATACCATATGGTGTCACACTCAGCAATAAAATGTGGAAAAAGGGAAGGAGAGGAGAGGGGTGGGCTCTTGTTGTGAAAATGTCTGCCCTCCTGAACAACAGCTACGCATGTTGAGGCCCTGCTTCAAGGACAGGGTCAAGCACTGCTTGTTGGTGGGAAGTAGGGAGTAATTTCTCTCTTCTGCATTTCCACATGGACTTTTTTTTTTTTGTTGGTTGGTTGGGTTGCTTTTTTTTTTTTTTTCCCTTTTCCCCCTTCCTTTTTCCCTTTAGTTAAATTATTTAATTAATAATATTTTCTCCTTAATAATTATTTTTCCCTTAATAATTATTTTTATCTCAATTAAATTATCCTTATCTCAACCCATGATTTCTTTCCTTTTCTTCTTTCCCTCCTCTTCTGAGGAGGGGGAGTGAGAGAGTGGTTGTGGTGGAGTTCAGCTGCCTAGCAAGGTAAAACCACCACAAGGAGGGTATACTAAAATGCAAAAAACAAACCAAACCAACAAACCAACCAACCAACCAACCAAACAAACAAACAAAAAAACAAAAATATTCTATTGTTTATTGGATCTTCCACACTATAAATAGAATTGTCACAGTATCTGCAAACATCTAAGTGACCATATTACACTTAACTCAAGCACATCATTTAAAAATAGATATAAAGAGTATTAAAATGGTAGACACATAGGTCACTGAGAATTCCTTTATTGTATCATTGAAGTTCATAAAGAGTTTCCACAACTTAGAGCTTGTAGAGAAATCTGAACATCAAAGAACAGGGAGAGAGGGGAAGATCTGACATTTCAAGGAAGAAGAAGCCGAACAGAGTACAAATATAGCAAGATTTATGTTTTGGTTTAAGCTTGGTAGGCAGGTAAGCGCCACACAGCTGCTCACTCTCTCTTCCCAGGTGGGACAGGGGAGAGAATGGAAAAGGTAAAAGTAAGAACTCATGACTTGAGATAAAGATAGTTCACTAGGTAAAGCAAAAGCCACACTAAAGCAAAGCAACACCAGGAATTCATTTGCTACTTCCATTGGCAGGCAGGTGTTCAGCCACTTCCAGGAAAGCAGGGCTCATCAGCTGCATAATGGTTTCTTGGGAAAACAAAAGCCATCATTCTGAATGTCCATCCCATTCTCCCCCACCCCACCCCTTCTTCCATGTTTACCCCAGCTTTTATTGCTGAGAATGATGTCATGTGGTAGGGAATATCTCTTTGACCAGTTTGGGTCAGCTGTCCTGGCGGTGTCCCCTTCCAGCTTCCTGCGTATCCCCAGCCTCCTCACTGGCAGGACAGCACAAGAAGATGAAAAGTCCTTGGCTCTGTGTAAGCACTGCTCTGCAACAAATAAAAACATAAGTGGGTTATCAAAAAAATATATATATCCAAAACACAGCATCATATGAGCCTCTATGAAGATGATTAACTCTATCCCAGCCAAAAACATGACAATTCATAAACAGCCTTTATAGAAAGTTCCACTAAATAAACATATAGATTATAAAACTGTAAAAACCCATACAAAATGAGTTCCTATACATTTCTGTCAGAACAGATTTCCCAGAGGTGTTCTTGGTGTTGTTTTTTGTTTGGGTGGTTTTATTTTCCCTGTATCTTCTGAGATACTGAGGTACTGGTACTTCTTGTATCAGTCCTGCCTATCTCAAAGAAAGCAGCAGGTGCTAAAAAGGTCTGGAAAACAAAAGCCATATCATTTCAAGAGAGAAAAAGGACATACTGAAGTAAGCTAATGTGCTATATGAAGAATTGGGTGATTTTATAATAAAATAGTATTGTAATGCAACTATATGATAGAATGGCTTGAGTTTGAAGGGACCTCAAAGACCATATAGTTCCAACCCTCCTGCCATGGCCATTAGATCAGGTTGCTCAGGGCGTCATCCAACCTGGTCTTGAACACCTGCAGGGATGAGACATCCACAGCTTCTCTGGGCAACCTGTGCCAGTGCCTCACCACCCTCTGAGAGAAGAATTTCCTCCTAACCTCTGATCTAAATCTCCCCTCTTTTAGTTTTTTAGTTTCACCTTTTTCCGATCATCATCTGCCTGAGCAAAAAATTATTATTTTTTTTTTTTTATTTTTTTTTTTAATGAACGCTCTTTAAGTGTTGAAAAGCTGCAATGAGGTCTCCCTAAAGCCTTCTCCAGGCTAAATATCCCCAGCTCTCTCAGCCTTTCTTCATAGAATAGGTGTTCCAGCCCTTTTATCAACTTCATAGCCATCCTTTGGACCCACTGCAACAACCGCACATCCTTCTCGTGCTGGGAGCCCCGGAACTGGATGCAGTATTCCAAATGGGGCCTCACAAGGGCAGAGTAGAGGTGGACAACAACCTCCCTCGGCCTGCTGGCCACTCCTCTGTTGATACAGCACAAGATGCAGTTGGCCTTCTGGGCTGTAAGTGCACACTGCTGGCTCATGTCAAGCTTTTTGTCTACCAGAACCCCCAAGTCCTTCTCTGCAGGGCTGCTGTCAATGAATTCTCCCAGTCTGTACTCATGTTTGAGATTACCCTAACCCAGGTGCAGCACCTTGCACTGAGACTTGTTGAACCTCATTAGGTTCACATGGGCCCACTTATCTAGCTTGTCCAGGTTCCTTTGGATGGCATCCCTTCCTTCTGTTGTGTCAACTGCACCACTCATCTTGGTGTGGTCTGCAAACTTGATGAGGGTGCACTCGATCCCACTATGTTGTTGATAAAGATATTAAACATTACTGGTCCCAAGACAGAGGCCTGAGGAACACTACTCATCAGCAGCCTCCACCTGGACATAGAGCAATTTACCACCACTCTCTGGGTGTGGCCTTCAAACCAATTCCTTGTCTATTGAATGGTCCACCCTTCAAATCCATATAATCCATATCACATTCATCACATTCAAATGCTGAAATATGGGTGATGCTTCAACATTAATGTAATAAACTTAACACCTTAGAAAATGAATCTCCGTTTTATGAAAAGCCAGCATTTATTTGAACAGGCATGGCATAGTTTTGCATAGTCAAAGAATTACTGCTGATATAAAGCTGGTCTAACATCCCTTACAGGATGGTAATTCTCTTGACAGATACTGTAGAGTCTATCATTCCCAGAATCTTTTATATGGTTTCACAACCATGATGAAAACCAATTATTATCTTCTTAAAGTAGCATAATATAGTCTAAATTGAGAAGATTTTAATACAGTGCTTTTTCTTTTCTTGTTGGAACATAGCCCATGTACTACCATCAGCTCATTCCTTTTCTGCTGAAATTATCTGAAGAACATTATTACTTTTCCCTAAGAGCAAGGAATGTGCACAAAATCACAATGTTCTGTATATATGTTACAGGGAATCTCTTTGGACTGTTTCAACACTTGCGTCTCAAAACAGGCGTGTAATAATGCAAGAGGAGTAAGTGAAGAATCCTTTGTCCTGGTTCCAGTTAGGACAGAGTTAAGTAGCTCATAGTAGCTGGTAGGGTGCTATGTTTTGGATTAGGATGAGAAGAGCGCTGATAACATGCTGATGTTTTAATTGTTGCAGAGCAGTGTTTACACCAGGCCAAGGACTTTTCGGCTTCTTGCTCTGTCCTGCCAGCGAGCAGGCTGGGGGTGCAGCAGGAGCTGGGAGGGGACAGACCCAGGACAGCTGACCCAAACTGGCCAAAGGGGTATTCCATACCATCTGACGTCATGCTAAACAATATATAGGGGTGGCTGGCCGGGGTGGGGGGCCGGCTGCTCGGGAATAGGCTGGGCATCGGTCAGCGGGTGGTGAGCAATTGCATTGTGCATCACTTGTTTTCTTACACATTATTATTGTTAATACTATTACCATTATCACTATTATTATTATTATTGTTATTATTATTTTCCTGTCTTAATAAACTGTCTTTATCTCAACTCACAGGCTTCACTTTCCCGTTTCTCTCCCCCATCCCAGAGAGGGAGGGGGGAGGGTGAGCGAACGGCTGTGTGGTGTTTAGCTGCCAGCCGGGTTAAACCACAACAGTCTTTTTGGCGCCCAACGTGGGGCCCGAAGGGTTGAGATATCGACAAATCTGACCAGAGTGTGTTAAACTAAAATTGGTATAAGTATTGGACCTGCTTAATAGTTGCTAGTCACGATGTTGATTGCCTTAATCTCCAGTCTGCTGTACCTGTATTCCAAATTGAGTTTTATGGTGCGTTACTTTCTGTATGTGCTCCCTGTTGCACTGTTTATCCTTTCTGGGCCCTGGTTTAAGATTGTTATGGTACTGTGCGGTGTAGCAATGACTTATGAAATGATGAGATATCTGGTCACGACTTTAACCTGGTATTTGTACTCAGCACTGACATCGACTCTATACTTTGGAACCCATATCTCGGAAACTATTAGCAATTACACCTATTGCCTGTTTTCGTTAGGGAGCCAATCTGTGAAGGGGACAGGGGAAGACATGTTTCCCTACCTGTTCACTCTCCCTCTCTCCTTCACCACCACCCTCTTATCCCCCGAGTTAGTTACGGTGGTTCTCCGAGATGTTGAATATCCTTGGGATACTCAGACCAGCCTGCTCTTGTTGTTATGTCTCCTGAATGCGCTTCAGATTTTGTGGAGGGTTAAACAACTACTTAGGAATCTCATCCGGAGATCTGTCTTGAGGCGGGATAGTTGCGAGTGGCAGGGAGTGTGGGAGGATATGGGCAGGTTTCTAGAGCAGTGGTCACCTCCAGTGTTTTGGACATTCACCCCTGAACAACTGCAAAATCCTAAAAAGCTGGCAGAATGCTTGAAAAAAAGGTGTCATGACTCTGGCAGTTCCAAAGTGACACAAATCACTGTAGCGTGCTGGGGTCTGGCTTGTGCCTATCGAGCTGCAATTGATGCTACTAGCAACCTAGCTCCAGCTCCTGTAGCCGTTCCAGCTGCAGCTCCTGCAGCCGCTCCAGCTCCAGCTCCTGCAGCCGCTCCAGCTCCTGCAGCCGCTCCAGCTCCTGCAGCCGCTCCAGTTCCAGCTCCTGCAGCTACTCCAGCTCCAGCTCCTGCAGCCGTTCCAGTTCCAGCTCCTGCAGCCGCTCCAGCTCCTGCAGCCGCTCCAGTTCCAGCTCCTGCAGCTACTCCAGCTCCAGCTCCTGCAGCCGCTCCAGCTCCTGCAGCCGTTCCAGTTCCAGCTCCTGCAGCCGCTCCAGCTCCTGCAGCCGTTCCGGCTCCTGCAGCCGCTCCAGCTCCAGCCCCTGCAGCCACTCCAGCTCCAGCTCCTGCAGCCGCTCCAGCTCCTGCAGCCGCTCCAGCCCCTGCAGCCACTCCAGCTCCAGCTCCTGCAGCCGCTCCAGCTCCTGCAGCCGTTCCGGCTCCTGCAGCCGCTCCAGCTCCAGCTCTTGCAGCCGCTCCAGCTCCAGCCCCTGCAGCCGCTCCAGCTCCTGCAGCTGCCCCAGCTCGTGCAGCTGCTCCCACTCCTGTGTCTGGGTCAGAGAAACGAGCTGTAGCAGTGCAAGTTGACCCCGCAGAGGGTATTCCAACCCCTGTGGCAGACCCTGCGTCTGGGTCAGAGAAACGAGCTGTAGCAGTGCAAGTTGACCCCGCAGAGGGTATTCCAACCCCTGTGGCAGACCCTGTGTCTGGGTCAGAGAAACGAGCTGTAGCAGTGCAAGTTGCCCCTGTAGACAAGGTGAAAAAATGGTATAGAGGCTCAGGTCGTTTAAAACGCAGACAGTCTTCTGCTAAGTCTGGGCGTAGTGAAGACGAGGCTGGGCCATCAAAGGTGCAGGAGACTGAAGATGAGGATGAGGATGGCGAAAAATCAACAGTAACTACCCGGACTCCATACCAGCCATCAAAGGTGCAGGAGACTGAAGATGAGGATGAGGATGTCGGAAAATCAACAGTAACTACCCGGACTCTACACCGGCCATCAAAGGTGCAGAAGACTGAAGATGAGGATGAGGATGTCGAAAAATCAACAGTAATTACCCGGACTCTATACCAGCGTGAGCTACGAGATGTGCGAAAAGATTTTGGTCGCTGTATAGGCGAGCAGCTTGTCACCTGGCTGCTCCGGTGCTGGGACACGGGAGCCAATTATGTGGAATTGGAGGGCAAGGAAGCCAGGCGGCTGGGATCCCTTGCTAGGGACGCATGCATTGACAAAGCAATTGGAGATGGAGCACAATCTCGCAGCCTCTGGAGGCGTCTCCTGTCAGCTGTGAAGGAAAGGTATCTCTTCAAGGAAGAACTTGTATGTTTACCAAGCAAATGGACCACCATGGAGAAGGGAATTCAGTACCTGAGGGAATTGGCCGTACGGGAAGTAATTTATAAGGACCTAGACGACGCACAAACATCCGCAGATCCAGATGCAGTCCGGTGTACACTACCCATGTGGCGGAAGTTTGTACAGAGTGCCCCATCATCATATGCCAGCTCATTGGCAATGCTAGCCTGGAAAACGGAGGAGAATCCCACAGTGAATGAAGTGACTAAAATACTCCGGCAGTACGAAGGAAATCTCTCCTCTTCCCTAAAGGCCTGTGTCTCAGCTGTGGAGAAACTCTCTGAAGAGGTCCACCAACTTAAAGAGAATTTATCTTCCCCTCCACCTGAACGAACCAGTGTCCACCAGCTAAAAGAGAATGCTTTAGAGAAACTTTCTGAAAAGATCCACCAACTTGAAGAAAGATTATCTTCCCCTTCACCTGAACGAACCAGTGTCCACCAGCTAAAAGAGAATGCTTTGGAGAAACTTTCTGAAAAGATCCACCAACTTGAAGAAAGATTATCTTCCCCTTCACCTGAACAAACCAGTGTCCACCAGCTAAAAGAGAATGCTTTGGAGAAACTTTCTGAAAAGATCCACCAACTTGAAGAAAGATTATCTTCCCCTTCACCTGAACGAACCAGTGTCCACCAGCTAAAAGAGAATACCTTGGAGAAACTTTCTGAAGAGATCCACCAACTTAAAGAGAGTTTATTTTCCTCCCCACCTGTACAAACCAGTGTCTCAGCTATTAGGGGTAAACGTTCATCTATGCAAGGAAGACAATATGGTGGGCACACACACCGCGCCACCCTGTGGTTTTACCTACGTGACCATGGAGAGGACATGAGAAAATGGGATGGAAAATCTACTGCGACCCTAGAGGCACGGGTACGTGAATTGCAAAGGAAAACAATTGGGAAAAAGGAGTTCTCTGAAAGGTTTGCTGCTCCAACTTCCAGCAGGCAGTCCTTTAAACACAGAAATGAAGATTCTGACCAGGACTAGAGGGGCCCTGCCTCCAGCCAGGGGGAGGAAAGGGACAATCGAGTTTATTGGACTGTGTGGATTCGATGGCCTGGCACGTCAGACGCACAGAAGTATAAGGCTTTGGTAGACACTGGTGCACAATGTACTCTAATGCCATCAAGCTATAAAGGGCCAGAGCCCATCTGTATTTATGGTGTGACGGGGGGATCCCAGCAGTTAACTGTATTGGAGGCTGAAGTGAGTCTAACCGGTAATGAGTGGCAAAAGCACCGTATTGTGACTGGCCCAGATGCTCCGTGCATCCTTGGCATAGACTATCTTAGAAGAGGATATTTCAAGGACCCAAAAGGGTTCCGCTGGGCTTTTGGCATAGCTGCTTTGGAGACAGAGGACATTAAACAGTTGTCTACCTTGCCTGGTCTCTCAGAGGACCCTTCTGTTGTGGGGTTGCTGAGGGTTGAAGAACAGCAAGTGCCGATCGCTACCACAACTGTGCACCGGCGGCAATATCGCACCAACCGAGACTCCCTGAGTCCCATCCATAAGCTAATTCGTCAACTGGAGAGCCAAGGAGTGATCAGCAAGACTCATTCACCTTTTAATAGTCCCATATGGCCAGTGCGAAAGTCTAATGGTGAGTGGAGACTAACAGTGGACTATCGTGGCCTGAACGAAGTCACGCCACCACTGAGTGCTGCAGTGCCGGACATGCTAGAACTCCAGTATGAACTGGAATCAAAGGCAGCCAAGTGGTATGCCACAATTGATATCGCTAATGCATTTTTCTCCATCCCTCTAGCAGCACAGTGCAGGCCACAGTTTGCTTTCACTTGGAGGGGAGTCCAATATACTTGGAATCGGCTGCCCCAGGGGTGGAAACACAGCCCTACCATTTGCCATGGACTGATCCAGTCTGCGCTGGAGCAGGGGGAAGCTCCTGAACACCTGCAGTACATCGATGACATCATTGTGTGGGGTGACACTGCAGAAGAAGTTTTCGAGAAAGGGAAGAAAATAGTCCAAATCCTTCTGAAGGCTGGTTTTGCCATAAAACAGAATAAAGTTAAAGGACCTGCACGAGAGATCCAGTTTTTAGGAATAAAATGGCAAGATGGACGCCGTCAAATCCCAATGGATGTGATCAACAAAATAACAGCTATGTCTCCACCAACTAGCAAAAAAGAAACACAAACTTTCCTAGGTGTCGTGGGGTTTTGGAGAATGCATATTCCAAATTACAGTCTGATTGTAAACCCGCTCTACCAAGTAACCCGTAAGAAGAATGCTTTTGAATGGGGCCCTGAGCAACGACAAGCCTTTGAACAAATTAAGCAGGAAATAGTTCATGCAGTAGCCCTCGGGCCAGTCCGAACAGGACCAGATGTAAAGAATGTGCTCTACACCGCAGCCGGAGAGAATGGTCCCACCTGGAGCCTCTGGCAGAAAGAACCTGGGGAAACTCGAGGTCGACCCCTGGGGTTTTGGAGTCGGGGATACAGAGGATCTGAAGCCCGCTATACTCCAACTGAAAAGGAGATATTGGCAGCATATGAAGGAGTTCGATCTGCTTCGGAAGTGGTCGGTACTGAAGCGCAGCTCCTCCTGGCACCCCGACTGCCGGTACTAGGCTGGATGTTCAAAGGAAGGGTCCCCTCTACGCATCATGCAACTGATGCTACATGGAGCAAGTGGGTTGCACTGATTACTCAGCGGGCTCGAATAGGAAACCCCAGTCGCCCAGGAATCTTGGAGGTGATTATGGACTGGCCAGAAGGCAAATACTTTGGGATATCACCAGAGGAGGAGGTGGTTCGTGCTGAAGAAGCCCCCCTGTACAACAAGCTACCAGAAAATGAGAAGAAATATGCCTTGTTCACTGACGGGTCCTGTCGTATTGTGGGAAAGCATCGGAGATGGAAAGCTGCTGTATGGAGTCCTACACGACGAGTTGCAGAAGCTGCTGAGGGAGAAGGTGAATCGAGTCAGTTTGCAGAAGTAAAAGCCATTCAGCTGGCTTTAGATATTGCTGAACGAGAAAAGTGGCCAGTTCTCTATCTCTATACTGATTCATGGATGGTAGCAAATGCCCTGTGGGGGTGGTTACAGCAATGGAAGCAGAACAACTGGCAGTGCAGGGGCAAGCCCATCTGGGCTGCGGCATTGTGGCAAGATATTGCTGCCCGGGTAGAGAACCTGATTGTAAAGGTACGCCATGTAGATGCTCATGTGCCCAAGAATCGGGCTACTGAAGAACACCAAAACAACCAGCAGGTGGATCAGGCTGCTAAGATTGAAGTGGCTCAGGTGGACCTGGACTGGCAACATAAAGGTGAATTATTTATAGCCCGATGGGCCCATGACACCTCAGGCCATCAAGGTAGAGATGCAACCTACAGATGGGCTCGTGATCGAGGGGTGGACCTGACCATGGACACTATAGCACAGGTTATTCATGACTGTGAAACATGTGCTGCAATCAAGCAAGCCAAACGGTCAAAACCTCTTTGGTATGGAGGACGATGGCTAAAATATAAATATGGAGAGGCCTGGCAGATTGATTACATCACACTCCCTCAAACCCGCAACGGCAAGCGCCACGTACTTACAATGGTGGAAGCAACCACCGGATGGCTGGAAACATATCCTGTGCCCCATGCCACCGCCCGGAACACTATCTTGGGCCTTGAAAAGCAAGTCTTATGGCGACATGGCACCCCAGAGAGAATTGAGTCAGACAACGGGACTCATTTCCGAAACAACCTTATAGACACTTGGGCCAAAGAACATGGTATTGAGTGGGTGTATCACATCCCCTATCATGCACCAGCCTCTGGAAAAGTTGAACGATACAATGGACTGTTGAAGACTACACTGAAAGCAATGGGTGCTGGGACATTCAAAAATTGGGATACACATTTGGCAAAGGCCACCTGGTTAGTCAATACCAGGGGATCTGCCAACCGAGCTGGACCTGCCCAATCAAACCTGTTACGCACTGTAGAAGGGGATAAAGTTCCTGTAGTGCACGTAAGAAACATGCTGGGTAAAACAGTCTGGGCTACTCCTGCCTCAGGAAAAGGCAAACCCATTCGTGGAATTGCTTTTGCTCAGGGACCTGGATGCACTTGGTGGGTAATGCAAAAGAATGGGGAGGTCCGGTGTGTACCTCAAGGGGATTTGATACTGGGTGAGAATAGCCCATGAGTTGAATTGTAGTATGTTAATTATTATATAATAATGTATGTCATCACTACCATGATTGCTATATATCATAGATGAAAATGGTGATTAATTAGAATGTATTGGACAGAGTGTAACCTGAGCATGACATAAATGGTATGGAATAAGGGGTGGATATCTGTCCTGGTTCCAGTTAGGACAGAGTTAAGTAGCTCATAGTAGCTGGTAGGGTGCTATGTTTTGGATTAGGATGAGAAGAGCGCTGATAACATGCTGATGTTTTAATTGTTGCAGAGCAGTGTTTACACCAGGCCAAGGACTTTTCGGCTTCTTGCTCTGTCCTGCCAGCGAGCAGGCTGGGGGTGCAGCAGGAGCTGGGAGGGGACAGACCCAGGACAGCTGACCCAAACTGGCCAAAGGGGTATTCCATACCATCTGACGTCATGCTAAACAATATATAGGGGTGGCTGGCCGGGGTGGGGGGCCGGCTGCTCGGGAATAGGCTGGGCATCGGTCAGTGGGTGGTGAGCAATTGCATTGTGCATCACTTGTTTTCTTACACATTATTATTGTTAATACTATTACCATTATCACTATTATTATTATTATTGTTATTATTATTTTCCTGTCTTAATAAACTGTCTTTATCTCAACTCACAGGCTTCACTTTCCCGTTTCTCTCCCCCATCCCAGAGAGGGAGGGGGGAGGGTGAGCGAACGGCTGTGTGGTGTTTAGCTGCCAGCCGGGTTAAACCACAACATCCTTGCAGCTCATCAGTGCTAATTCTGGACTAACAGGAAGAGTTGGGCTTATATTTCAGTGAGATTGAAAGGATTGATCAGACAACAACCAAGGAACCTTAGGGATATGCAGAGAACAGTCTATTGCAGTGAGCCAACCTGTCAAGGAAAAAAAAAACAAAACAAAAGGGTTCCTGCATGCCCTTTTTAATATTCTGTTCCATTTTCCCCAATCCCAACATTATGAGGGGAAAAAGGCAAAGTGCAAAGAAGTATGGAACTTTTCCTTTTTAAGTCTAAAATTTGCCCTGAAATGGGACTCCATTGTTTGCCGTCAAATTTCATGAAATCAGGCAGCTGCTTTTTATGTGTAATATATATTCATAAATTCTGTGCGGTTCTTCTTCCAAAACTAACCCCTGTAATAATCTTTCCAACTCCTAAAACTCAGGGTTTACTTTTGGTATTGACATCTGAAAGCCACTGATATACAGCTGGCCTTAATTGGAGTAGTTTTGGGCAGGCTCAGTAAAACAGAAACACTGAAAGAAGGTGTTAACCTGACATGCATAGGCATTCAGAGTCACACAGATAGGGCCATTGTGTGGTCAAAATTTTCTGCTGTACTTCTGTACATTAAAAAGGCTTCCTAGTGATCTTTTGATCTTTGGTATTTTTTTTTATTATTATTTTTTAAGTATTGTTTAAATAAATGCAGCAGAAGAAATGTTTTCTGCTGTCCTAGTTCTGGAGAACTTTTCTTATAGGTTTCATAAATATACCCACATTTGAGGGCAGCTAGTATTTTTCCATGAATTAATATTTTTACTTGGGCTTTTCTGTCTGCAAAATATGATTAATTTTAAATTAAAGAATGACCTAAACAGTACTTGAGACTAAACTGAAATGTTTTATGAAATATGTATATTGATTTTAACCAAATGCAAGCTTTTTAGATAAAAAGACTCTTTGATCCATATTCAGTGCACCAAAAACTAACTTTCTTGACTTTGATCATACGAAGGCATAGAGAAGATCTTGTCAGAGATGAAATGCAAAAGTGAAAAGAGGTGAAAAATGGATGAAGTGACATAACACTGGTTGAGCTTTGTTGTCTTTGGTGTACTATACTAGAACAAGCACTTTTTGCTAATATGATGGAACAGAGCAGCTCAACAATTTTCAGGCACATAGACTACTTGAGGGAAAATTCAATAAGTAAGTTAAGGATACCAAGCCATAATCTGGCCTTGGGGAAGAAGCAGTATTGAAACACAACTTTTTTGACAGTTTTGAGTGTAGCTCTGGTGGTCTGTTTCAAAAACTGTCAAAATGATGATAAGTGGTCTTAGGAGTCTAGTTTGATTCTTAAACAATATAATTTGGCTGCCTTCTGGATATTAGTGCTGTTAACAATTGAAAAAAAAGAAAAAGATTTTTTTAAAGAGAAGAGATGTTAAAATAGAAAAATGACTATGCTGAAAGTAGAGTAATTACTTTTCATGGCATCCTTATTGAAATCAATAGGATTGACTAATTAAGACATCTAAGCTGAAATCAATGGGATCCGACAGCTAACACCTCCCGGTAGCAATAAGCCAGTATCAACAAATTTGCGTGTATACTAATGTGAAAATTAGCCAATCTGATTTATATTATTATTCAGTAATTAACACTTCCCCTAAAAACAATGCCTTTCCATACCTAGTATGTTCCCTGTGTTCCAAAAGAAAAGCTGATGAAAATGATATACCTTCCATCTTGTAGTGCACATTTGCAGTTTGTTACAAAAGGACTTTGATAAGCCTGATGCTTGGGTTCTCTTTGCTAAGAAACCAAAGGAGCAATAGGCAATTAAAATGTATGCTATAGCCAATAGTGTGAAATGAAGAGCCAGCAGTCCAAAAAGAAAAAAAAAAAAAAAGCCCGCTTTAAAAGGAAAGCCTATGATGTGATGATAGAAAGCACAACACAGTTTCCTGCCATTTCCTCCACTGAGGGTCTGAATTTTTGCTCTGTTGTCCTGCAGGTGTTCAGTCTTCTCCCTCTGGATTTTCGGAGATCTATGCAAAGTCTCTGCTATATTACTCCTGAACCTATCCTCAGTGTACATTATAATAGGTTCACATAAATTGAGGCTTTCACGAGCTGGAAATGGGAAAGAGACAAGGAAAGAATCAAAATATAATGTGGGCTATACAAAAGACATGCAACTTGAGGTTTGCTGTTTTACTGGTTACATTCTGAGTCTTGGAGTTTTTGTGTCTTCTGAAATTCTAGATAAACGTAATAGTCAACAGCATCTGTTTTCTATATTTGTTTTGCAGTGAGACTGTGACTCATCTTCAAAACACGCTGATGAGCATGATAGCTTTCATTAGACCACGTGCAATCCATTTGACATTGCACATAAAAAAACCTTGAAAATCAGAAAATTCAAATACAGCAGCATGCCTCAGTAATAATGTCTTCTGAATTATCCTCTTCTCCTTAGAATTTTCTTCATGCCTGTTCATTTCCTTTTATTTTTTTTCCTTCTGACTGTTGTTGGGGTTTTGCTATTTATTTTGCTATTTTATTCATAACTAAATGTTATGAATTATTATTATTATTATGTTATTATTGTTTTTAATGTATTTGTCAGTGGCAATCTAGAACTGTGTCTTCCGGCCACTAAAGGTCATGGTAAACAGACATTTGAAGACATGTTAACTGCTTGCTGTGGACCATATATACGCTTGCTCTTTCTCTCAGGTAACTGGCATGTGTATCTGGAGGCTGTTTATAAATATGAGTACAGAGGCCTATGTACTTTGATTCATCACTTTTCAAGGTAAACTCTGAAAACTTTAAGAATCCAAAGTAACAGGATATCTTGTTACAATTATAAAAAAAAAAAAAAAAAAAAAAACCAAAATATATTCAAAATATATTAGAAACCACAATCACCAAATAATTTTAGTAATTTATGAGCCAAAGAAGAGGGCTTAGCAGAACTGTCACCTTGAACTTCCAGAGGGCAGACTTTGACCTGTTTAGGAGACTGGTTAGTGCAGTCTGTGGAGAGGCAGTCCTGAAGGACAAAGACTTCTAGGAAGGCTAGACACTCTTCAAGAAGGAAATCCTAAAGGTTTTCAGGAGCAGGCTGTCCCCACATTACAAAAGATGAGACGATGCAGAAGAGGACAGGCCTGTCTGAACAGAGAGCTGTGGCTAGATTTCAGGAAGAAAAAGAGGCTTTATGACTTTTGGAAGAAGCAGCGGGCCACTCAGGAAGATTACAAAGACATCACGAGGCTGTGCAGAGACAAAATTAGAAGGGCTAAAGCCCAACTTGAGCTTAATCTGGCTATTGCTGTTAAAGACAATTGAAAAAAAAATTCTAAATACATAAACAAGAAAAGAAGGACTAAAGAGAATCTCCATCCTTTATTGCATGCAGGGGGGAATGTAATGACAAGGGATGTGGAAAGGGCTGAGGTACTTAATGCCTTCTTTGCCTCAGTCTTTAGCACCAAGATTAGTTGTTCTCCTGGTACTTGGCCCCTTGAGCTGGTAGTTAGGGACAGGGAGCAAAATGAAGCCCTCGTATTCCATGAGGAAATGATTAGTGATCTGCTAAACTGCTTAGATATACACAACTCTATGGGACCAGATGGGATCCACCCAAGGGTAATGAAGGAGCAGGCAGAAGTGCTTGCCAAGCCACTTTCCATTGTTTATCAGCAGTCCTGGATATCAGAAGAGGTCCCAGTTGACCGGCAGCTAGCAAATGTGATGCCCGTCTACAAGTAAGGCTGGCAGGAGGATCTGGGAAACTACAGGCCTGTTGGGCTGACCTTGGTGCCAGGGAAGGTTATTCAAGAGATCATGTTGAGTGCCATCACATGGCACATACAGGATAACCAGATGATCAGGCCAATTAGCATGGGTTTAGAAAAGGCAAGTACTGTTTGATGAACCTGATCTCCTTCTGTGACAATGTGAAGGAAAGGCTGTGGATGTTGTCTACCTAGAATTTAGTAAAACTTTTAATACCATTTCCTACACCATTCTTCTGGTAGCTTATGGCTTAGAAAGGCATACATTTCTCTGGGTAAAAAAAATGGCTGGGTGGCAGTGACCAAAGAGTCATGGTGAATGGAGTTAAATCCATCTGGAGGCCAGTCACAAGAGGTGTCCCTCCAGGGCTCAGTATTGGGGCCAGTTCTCTTTAATATCTTTACCAATGATCTGGAGGAGGGGATCGAGTGCACCCTCAGTAAGGCTGCAGATGACACCAAGTTAGGCCCAACTGTTGATCTGCTTGAGGGTAGGAAGTCTCTGCAGAGGGATCTGGATAGACTGGATCAATGGGCTCAGGCCAACTGAACTTCATAAAGTTCAACAAGGCTAAGTGCTGGGTCCTATGCTTGGGACACAATAATCCCATATGCAAGGCTAAAAGCCGGGGGAAGAGTGGCTGGAAAATTGTCCATTGGAAAGGGACCTGCGGGTATTGGTTGATAGCCTGCTGAATTTGAGCCAGGAGTTTGCTCAGGTGTCCAAGAAGTCCAACAGCATCCTAGCTTATATCAGAAATAGTGTGGCAAGCAGGTCTAGGGAAGTGATTGTTCCCCTGTACTCTACTCTGGTGAGGCTGCACCTCGAATACTGTGTTCAGTTTTGGGGTCCTCATAACAAGAAGGACATCGAGGTTCTGGAACATGTCCAAAGAAGGGCAATGAAGCTGGTGAAGGTTCTGGAGAACAAGTCTTAGGAGGAGTGGTTGAGGAAACCGGGGTTATTTAGCCTAGAGAAAAGGAGGCTCAGGGAAACCTTATCACTGTCCACAACTACCTCAAAGGAGGTTGTAGTGGGGTGGGGGTAAGTCTCTTCTCCCAAGCAACAAGTGATAGGACAAGAGGAAATAGCCTCAAGTTGTGCCAGGGGAGGTTAAGTTTGGATATTAGGAAAAATTTCTTCACTGAAAATGCTGTGAGACATTGGAACAGGCTGCCCAGTTGAGTCACCATCCATGGAGGTATTCAAAAGACGTGTAGATGTCATGCTTAGGGATATGGTCTAGTGGTAGCCTCGGCAGTGCTAGGTTAAGAGTTGGACTTGATGATCTTGGAGGTCTTTTCCAATCTAAGAGATTCTACAATTCTAAGACTGTGCAGAAGAATACAGACAGCTGCTTAAGAATTAAGTCTTCCCCAGAACAGTCAAGTTGCTTAGGATTAGAGCTAGCACTGCACGCATCTGCCATAAATGTTTCTTGCACAGTATTTGGACTTGTGCATCCAAAACAAGACTAAGTAAGTGATAAGAACACTTCATTTGGGTGTGGGAAAAACTGGATTCAGATGCCTGTTCTGCTTTTTCATGGCAGAGAGCTAGCCTAAGTCCTTCCACATCAGAAATAAAAATTGTTGGATTAGTGAAATACTCCTTTTATTATTACTAAATTGTTTTTAAAGGACAAGGTATGTCCAATAGAAAATTTACACTGTACTGGAAAGCCAAGTTTGTTATGATTTAGGAACTCACATGAAAACCTGCAGAACTATGCTGACAGTTCTTGGTCTAGCTACAGCAGAGGCAGAACCTGAATAGATCTCCTACCAGTGTCTGAGAACTTTAGACTTCAGTTTACTCTGTGGTGAGGTACATGCTCTTTCTGCTATTTTCTTTGCAAAAAGGCAAACCAGTTTAGATCCATGAGTCTTACAGAGGGAGGGTTAATGGCCAAGAATGCCATTAGGTGATGACGTAAATTTTGCAGTGTTTCATCTTCTCATTTTTAAGGGAACAAACCCTTTAAGTTTCTCCCTGTCTCTATTCCTTGCCCATAATAATGGGACAGGAGTAACTATAGAATTGCAGGAACAAGGTTAATGTAAATTCTGTGATTGGATATCTAGTAACACAATAGCAAATAAACATAATGAGCCAGTGTTTCACACACAGACACACAGACACACACACACAAACTAAAAAGAAACTTCTCTGGATTGCAGACTCCACTAGGTAGTTTTTCTTAAGGCTCCAGGTAAAATGAGCTCTAGCACAGGTACTACAGAAAAGCCATTTCCCTGTTTAAAGGGGAAACTGATTTCTGTAACAATTAAGTTTTGTAATAATAAGGCTGTTTTTAATCTCTGTTTCCATCTTTGTGACATAAGGAAGGAACTTCATAATATAAATACAGTACAAATACCATGAATAAGGTAAAAATATATCTATATTTTAACATCAGCGTTCCTGTAAATTATTTTCATCAATTCATTCAAATAAGAGTCTATAAGCAAAACATGACACAGATTAAATAACAAGGTGCAGCTGCCATGGTTTAAGCCTGTAGAACTCTATGTGATACTTCTCAGGAGAATACCTTCCATTTTAAGTGTATTATATTCATCATTCCTTTCCTCCCCCTCCTTTTGTCTTACATTTTAATTCATTTTGTGGCTTCCACTTCATCACATTGGCTTTTATTTTCAAAATAAGCCATTTATGCAGCATCTTTTCAAATGCCTTTGCAAAATTTAAATATATAATGCAGCTACATTCCCTTTATCTGTCATGCTAGCAGTATCTTCAAAAAGTCTAGTGTATTTGTAAAGCAAGAGCAGCTCTCCTAACATTCTTACTGCATCTTGTTAACTAATCCCCTTGTCACCACCTCACTTTCACTTTCTTCTGTCACAAATTAATCCATCACCAATCTTGTAATTCGAATGATCTGGTTTCCTTCCTTTTCCATGAAGTGACATTAACTTGTATTTGAGTTGTATGAAGGCTGCATAGTTTTCACTGAACAAAATATAATCAAATCTTACTTCTTTTAAATGCTACTCCAGGGCTTTGCTAGTTACCATGCAATGCTGTCAAGGATGTTTAAGAACTTAGACAGAGGTAAAATGCAGATTGGTTAAGATGTGGGATCCAGACCCTGCTGGAGCTGATATAAGGCTTCCCGTTGATTTTACTACCATGGCACTAGCACATCCTGCTTTGTTGGGAGCAACCAAATTGATTTTCCCCTATCTTGGTGAGGTGAAAGTAGAGCTCCTTGACTGTACTGTTAAACTATGGGGAAAGAAACAAGGCTGAGATTACCTCATAAAAAAACTTCAGAAATAAAGCTTGTCCAACACTACAGAATTATCATGTATTGGTAATGAGAATAGTGTGCAAAAGGGATTGTGGAGTCCCTGGTAATTAGGCTTTTAGGTTTTCTGGACTACTACAAACTGAAATGTACTACTAGCAGGCAGAACCAGCTCAAGTACAAATTAAAGCCATAGGCAGATGGTACTGTGTTGTCCCAAATATAAAACAAAAGGCAGCAGAAACAATAATGCAAGTATAGTTTTAACAGACAATCACATTTTCTGGCTGGCTAGAACCACCTGACCTTCATTCTTGCTTTTGTCCAAGCTAAACAGAAGTTCCATGCAATGCACACCTTGCTGCAGGCTCTGACTAACGTGATAAATTCCCTGCTGTACTGAACTTCAGTTAGCTGTTTACACCACTGCAAAATAATTGTAAATATTTTCCAACTGAACTGGACAGAAGTTTATATCCTCTTGCTTTTTATGTCAAGGCACATTTGACAATCGGAGGTAATAGACAGCTGAGAACAAAGCCATAGGAATTAACCTAAAACAGCAATTTATCAGTCTTCTCTCTGGCTCATCTGCACAAAACCTCCAGACAACTTTTAAGACCTTCAAACTCTTTAACCTCTTTCATCTCTAAGATTTTTGAAACTGTGAATTCCAAACTCACTAGTTTCCCATAAAAAAATACATCTTAAAATTTTGTGTTAGACCTTAACTACATGCCTTAAAAAGGAGGAGATTTGTGGTAAGGAAAAAAGCGATTTCACAAGAGATTGGTGAGTATAGCATCTTTTATCATCTTTTATTTTGTAACATGGAAGATTCATTAGTGTGAAAATTTTATGCATAATAGGTTTTCCTCATATGCAACCTTCTGCAGTAGATATGAACAACATAACATTTTAAAATACTAACAAAGAACTTTTTTTTTTGTTTGTTTTTTTAATAAGTAGCTTTGGGAGTAGTCTTATACTCTATTCCTTACTTAGGCCAAAATTCAGCTTCTCTGAAGAACTAATTTAATTTTATATATTTATATATATTTTCTGAATTTCTTCAACATGTAGATTCACAGGAGCTCTTTTCCTGTTTTGTGTCATTCTGCTAACACTTGGAAATAGATGAAAAACTTTCACAGCCTAAATAATTTAATTTTAGGAAGAACCCACACTCAGGTAATTTTAGCCCACAAAATAAGTAAGTCAGGAAGTTTTGAAGGTCTGAATTTTATATGATGAACGTGAAAAGGATTACAACTAATGCTGTATTGTAAGGGAGTCTATATCAACAGTCTCCCATTCTGAGAAGTAAGACTCATGTTTTATACATCTGATTTATATGACAGGAAGAAAGGCACATTCAAAGATAGAGATGTGCTACAATCCTACAGCTGAGCATGGGGGGATGCATAAGATTTTCTCTAGGAGGAAATAGCAATTTCTGGAGCAAGGAGTTAACAGATGCAGAACTGGGTTTTGTTTTCATCCAGAACTCTCATCTTTTCAGTATTTTGTCTGTAGAGACCATGCTACATGAGATCTTATGATGTAACACAGCTAGCATTGGGGTCAAATGGCAGGGAAACATGAGGACATTCAATCATAGATAGGGAATGTGTGAAGCCTCACAGCTTGTGAGGAACACACCTTCACCATCAGACCTAAGTGGCACAATGCCACCTTGCCCAAGAAGCACTGTCATGCTCTGCTCCCTCAGCAGTGTCTTATGGCAGAACCTTCCTCCTAAGAATTTCACACTTGGTGATATGGACTTCGCTGGTCAATGGACAAGGTTTCAAGACAGTCTGCCATTAAGGAGGCTGCCACAGCAGCATTTCCTCCCGTCCACTGAGTGCCTGTGGGAGCTTATCTAAATTCTGCCATCTGTAGGCCTCAGTTTCCCCATTTGCAAACTGAGAACATCTAATCCATGCCATTTCCAGAGCACTTGGAGATTGTCGAATATTAGCAACAGTTGTGTGCAGGTGTCTACTAAATATTAACACTGTTAGGAGTAGGTTAAAAAAAATGTTGTGGACAAGCTCCAGAAATGTGCTTGGACACAGAGATTTGCAGAGGCAGCATGGACACAGAGAAAGCAGTAACGTGCAATGGGACCCAACTGTCCATTATTACTTTTTATGTTAATTTTCTGCCCTTATGGCTTTTTATTTATTTATTTATTTAATTTTATTTTATTTCAAGCACTAGCCATTGGATGCAAAGGCAATTATTACCCCTGTATGAAAGTTGTGCTTTTTCATTTCCATCTCTTTTATTACAACAATTGAATTTTCATCAATGGCCCATATTCCTCCTTATCCCTGTAGGATAGAGACTTTTTCAGTTCTTCTCTCCATTGTTCTTCAGTATTGATCAAACAATTTGCAACCTATCTTTCCTTTAATGTCATTTCCAAAATGCCATCTATCTAGCTTCCTGTCTCTCCCAGGCAAATATGTGGTGGTTGCGATTTTATCTAACACAGTATGGCATTATTTCTGTATTTAAATGCCACATTATATACTTAAACGGATGCATTCTATGCAGGAATTCATGAAGAATCTCCTGGTAGGTGTCAAGCAAACCCTATTGTTATTTTAAAGGTGAATGATATAGAGGAATGACTTAAAAATAGACAAACAAAAATGATATTCAGAGAGATTTATAAAGGACAGTCCTAATACCTCCTTTAACAGTCAGAACAGCAACAAAAAAAGTCCTAGGAAAGAAAGTCATCTGTTTCTATGTAGGAGGACAAACATTTATCCAATTTCTCTTGAAGAAGCTTGAATGGTCAAGTTCTGATCAGTTTTGTACTAATGTAACACAGTTTCAGAAAGTTGACTTGCTGTCAGTGACATCAAACCAGATCCTTAAAGCAATACAGGTGCTTGCACTTGCATTTTATCACAACTTCTCTTTAAGAAATTCTTTTTCACTTATATACAAGCTGGATCCTTAAAACTGAAGCCTTCTGATAAAGGTCTGCTCTTAATTTGGAGATTTTTTATTTATTTATTTTTTAATTAGACAATCTCAATTTATATATATATATATGTTAAATAGAACAGTTTTAGTTTGCAATGTGGAGTGTGTCAGTGTCTCAAAAAAAAAGGCTTCTTTAGTCCTTTAAAAAGGAAATAAGGTTTTGAGAAGACCTTCCAAGCAAAAGAAATAAATAAAGGGTTGTAAGATTTTTTACAATTTTCTGTTGAATAGAATATATATTAATTTTATATATAGTCATACATTTATAAATATTTTATATAAAACTGAGTTATATATGCATTTATAAATATTTATATAAAGATATATTTATAAATTATATATATGTACATGTACATACTTACATATATATTTCTGCAGACCTTCTGCTTTAGAAACCAAATCAATGTCCAAACTGCTTTTGCTGTGCTCATCATCCATACATTTTTGCCTAGGTCTTTCCCTTCCTGAAATTGGGATGGACTGCAAAGGGCTGCTCACAGAATTTTAACTGAAAGATTGGAACCTCAATATATAGTAGGTAAGCTCTTGTAAGTGAGCTTCACTCCTGAAACCTCTGGAGTGTTTCCTAGCTTTGAATTTAAGGATTCTACATGAAGCATTGAAATAAAATCTGTTCTTAGCCATTTATAACAAGGTTTTTCACATCAGTTTGCACTCAATATCTCCATAAGTTTGCATAGGAGTCAAATTGGCAAAAACAGATGAAGAGTAGCTCTGTTAAGATCACTGGAAGGATGTTCTTATAAACAAAGAGCTGCAGGCCATGTCAGAGCCCCTTTCCAGTTCCTAATCCACAGCTCAGTTAAATAACACATTTTCTTCATTCAGGCTTCCTTTTATCTTTTCTTCTTCTCATATGTCTGTGGGATGTTTTGTTTTTTTTTTCTTTGTTTTATTTTGTTTTGCTTTTTCCTCTTTACTGGCACACTGAATTTGCTGCTGAGTGCTGATGAGAAATTACTTAGGCCAATCCTAGATACTTACTTATTTGTTTTCCTTTCAGGTCTGGCAATACCTGATCCTTGCATTTGAGAATAGCAGGTGGCTTAGGTTGCTTGAATACAAGGTAGTGCCCTAGAGTGGTGCTGAGGAAAGGAGATGCATTAAAGAATGGCAGAATGCTTTTCTCAGCGAGTCTTGCAAAAGAACAAAACTACTTGTCTTCTATGCCATGTGAGCAAAAATCGTGGGATGGAGTTGTATTGGAAAGGAGAGAAAACAAAGGTTCAGTGCTGGTGTTCTGGGTCAGTAGGTTCCAAATGTATACTTACTTTTACATCAGTTGCACTGATTTATATACAAGGTGGAGGTTAACTGTTTTCTGTTTTCCTGTTGCTACAACTTCCTCTGAGCTCAGACCATATGCTTTCTTGATACTACCTCAAAAGAATTTTATTTTATTTTATTTTATTTTATTTTATTTTATTTTATTTTATTTTATTTTATTTTATTTTAATTTTATTATTTTATTTTATTATTTTATTTTATTTTATTTTATTTTATTTTATTTTATTTTATTTTAATTTTTTTTGGGGGGGGGGGTGAGAGGAAGCAGGGGGAGATTTGACTGGAACTGGTGAAAAAAAAATTGTACCCTCTGTGCTTGTTAAAAATGTACATCGTTTCCACTTTGCTCCATTTGTTAGGGTCTAGCTGTATTTTTAGTAGCAGAAAAATACATGCCCAAGACTCTTACTTCCTGCTATATCTGTGATAGTTGTGCTGAGGATGGTCAATGGTTAATGTTTTTCTATGCTGGTTTGTGCTGGAGAAGTGAAAATAATTAAAATATTACAATCAACTCTGTAGAATGGAAAATAAATTAGGTATATCTTGATAAAAAACTGCCAAGAGAAAATATGTTTTGAAGAAGGGGGTTGCAGGGAGTCTACTACCATATCTCCTGTAGGGTAGGGTGAGGTTTGACTAACACAGGCATTTGTATAAGACCCTGCTTCCATCTTACATTGATGTACTTCTGCCAAAGGTAGGGAAGGGATAGAAGAGATGGTTACCTTTCCTTGTACCAGCAGAACAATCCTAATAGGATTACACTGAAGCAAAGCTTTTCTATAGTGCTGTTGAAGGAAATGATATATAAATGATATAAGGACTGGGG